>NC_069507.1:204049056-204349056 GCF_027579735.1 Bombina bombina | reverse complement strand
CGATGTACAGAGTACGTTGTGGTCCTTAAGGCATGAAAATTAATTTCAACATGTTGTAATGCTACTCTTTCATATGAATGATTTTCTGAGTACAACATTCCTTTTTAAAAAGAAGAAAAAATTAAACCAAAAGATGAAACAGTCATCTTTTATTTGAATATTTAACAAATATAAATCATGTTATGTTAATAAATTAATCTGGAATTACATTAAACTAAAAGTATCCAACAGAAATATCACATAAAATAACATGTAGTTGTCACAGAGAAGTAGAAGTGTGATGCAAACTGAATATAAAAAATGCCTTCTCTCAACCCAAATGAAGATACTCAACACCAGTGAATAAACAAGTAACATTCCTGAATATTAAATATTAACTGCAGAGACAGTGCTGGCACACACTCAATGATACACATAATAACAGCCAAAGTAACCACAGGAAACATATACCTTTAGGCAGGAATCTATACTGGCATCTTTGTGTCTATTTAAATGTGGAAAATATCTACTTTAAGACAACATTGGAAATAAGTCCACCTTGCAGAGAATTTAGGAATTTTAAAAAATACACAGCACAAAATACCACTGCTTAAAGGGATAGTCTAGTCAAAATTAAACTTTTAGGATTCAGATAGAACATGCAATTTTAAGCAACTTTCTAATTTACTCCTATTATCAATTGTTCTTTGTTCCTTTGGTAATTTATTTGAAAAAGCAAGAATGTAAGTTTAAGACGGACAATTTTTGGTTCAGCACCTGGGTAGCGCTTGCTGATTGGTGTCTTAATGTAGCCACCAATCAGCAAGCGCTACCCAGGGTGCTGAACTAAAACTGGGCCGGCTCATAAGCTTACATTCCAGCCTTTTCAAATAAAGATACCAAGAGGACAAAATATTATAAAAAATTATAAAAGGAGTAAATTAGAAAGTTACTTAAAATTGCATGGTCTATCTGAATCATGAAAGTTTAATTTTGACTAGACTATCCCTTTAAAATCTAGTAACAAGGCTCAAGACTTTTATCCCCTTTAAAAAGGATGAACTTCAGGCCCCGTCTGTTTTGACGTTTGTTGAATTGATAGCCATTGTCCATTAGAATATTGCCATCAATAGTATCATTGAGTTAATGGCAATTTGCACCCCTGGCAACAATGTCCCTGCAACACTGATATGTGGGAGATAATACAGCAGGTACAGTAATATCCCAAATGCAACACTTTTGTATCTATGATGTTGCTGAGTCCAGGAAAATAATGGTAGGGAAACATTTGTCTCCAGTTGTTAATGTAGCAAACTTGCATTATTGCCCTACCCCGTAGGTGTCTAACATTTGCTGCATCATTGCAACTTTTAGTTTTCTGTGGGGAGTTTCCAACACAAATTATATAAATATATTTCTTTTCAAAATCCAAACACTTTTAGAAAGCACCTTTAATTTACAGAATTACAAAAACATATTATACACAACATACACATATAACCAGAAAATTGTAAATGGGAAAACATTAGTAGGATTATCATTTGAAGTGTTTCTGAATACATAATTCAGACTTGGTTATTCTATAGCAACACAACAGAAATGGTTTGTAATAACAAGATGTTTACTGTGCCTTTAAGCACATTATAAATTCATTTATGGCATTTGTGAGTCTCTCCAATCAATGGACCTGCAATCTTTTTTTTAACCCCTTAATGGGTACATTACTGGTCTTTCTATGGGGGAGACCCGCGCTATTACTCCCAGACAAACCCTTAACAGCCAGCGATGTACAGGGTACTTCACGGTCATTAAGGGGTTAATATATTGTGATTTGTCATTTCCTATAGTGTACATGGAAAACAATACATTTTCCTTTAAAAACTGTTTATACCTGCCTCTCTAAGGCTCACAAAACCCTCTCAAGGATTGATTTGTTTCTGATTGATGAACGCCTATCTATATCTCAGGTCAAATCCGGAATACTGCCGATCTTACTTTCAGATCACGGACCTATCTATCTTGAGCTTCAAACTATGCATCCACAATCTACCTTACCACGTTTCTTATTTCCCTATTCTATGGCATCTGATTTTAAGTTTAAAGGGTGGCTCAAAAATAAATTTGAAGAATATGTGCATTTTAATAGCGAATATTTAGACAGCCCTGAAATATTTTGGGAGGCTGCAAAAGCAGTGATGAGAGGGGAAATAATTGCATACAGGGGTTTATTTCTTAAAAAGATGAGATTAAGAGAAAAAGAAGTATGCAAATTCTTGATCAATTCCTATAATCAATATCTTATATATATAAAACCTCCTTAAATTGGGCAAAATATGTCCGTGCCAAAAACGAAAGAGACACTTTTATATTGCAACAAGAATCACAAAAGGAACTGAGAATTCAGGCTAAAATGTATAGATACGGCAATAAATCTGGCAGAATGTTGGCTAAATTGGTAAAAAATGAGAAAAAGCAATCAGTTATAGAACAACTTCAGCATAAAGGGAAACAACTGCTGAAACCGGATGATATTTTGTGGGCATTTTTTTAATATTTTCAAGAGCTGTATGCATCTAAAACATATGATATAAAGAACTCTACTGAGTTCTGGAGTAAAATTACCTATCCTACATTGTCATCAGAAATTGCTGAAACTCTCAATTCTTCTATTACTATAGAAGAAATTGAGAAAGTAATCTCTAAATTATCTACAAATAAAGCAGCCGGTCCTGACGGACTCTCCGGTGAGTTTTATAAAATATTATCTATGGAAAGTCCCCCTATTTATGTACTCTTTTCAATAATTTTTACATAAATGGCAAACCTGTCCCACCCTCCTTTTCTTCACGCTTCACGACTTTAATACTTAAAAGTGGAAAAGACGGGGGGGGGCGGAGTCAGCCCTGTATCTGAGCGGTCGCACTTCACATTAGCTCCGGCTGTATTTTTCAGACTTTTTATTTCTCTGACCGCTCAGAACAGGCAACTTCACACTGAATAGAGGTTGATTAAGAGGCAAAATACTGGGATCAATTATGATGGCTTAGGAGACTTGAGCAACGGTACATGATAAGATACTTCTCCACTGAGAGAATCGCAGTGAATTTGCTGAAGCCGCCATCTTGTGCACCAGACCATGCTGGATTATCTCTTCCGTGAGTAACTCTTTCATTGCAGCAACACTGAGGACTTAGTGGCTCCTTCAACATGAACAGCCACACATTCCATACAGCGGTAGCTGATCTGTTGGCAGCTTTTGAGCGGCAAATAGATAGATGTTTTGAGGACCTCCTACTCTCACTCCACCCGGAGCACACAAGCGCTGACATCAGCCCTGAGAAACTGGAGACTAAGCCGCATATCCAGAGCGGTATCCTGAACTCTCAAGATCCCACTCAGCTAGAATGCAATATTGTCCCTACTGCGGAACAGTCTAAGCTGATACCTCCGATGGGCACTATACGGTCACTTATGTCAGCTCAATTTACTACTACACAGCAGCCGACACCCGGGCTAATTGGAGGTATGTCTAGATGTGATACCCAGCACCCGGTGAGATCCGGACCGCAACTACACAATTCCTTATCTCTTCTTGCCCTTACCGAGAACACTGCACTTGTCTTGTATCACAAACCTTCATTTGAAGTTCTGCAGAGGTGTATGTATGGATCACTATGTCCTGACGACTTCACCCTGCCGCACAAGAAGGCCTATCCTAGTTGTAACAGCGTCGCTGTAGTCCAGAATTCCCCAACGGCTGCTGCGCCCTTAGCCCTCAGATCTGGGATAGGATAAATGGAACAGCTCTCTCCCCATATGCTTCCTCGTGGCCTTCTGACTGACATACACTAAGGAGAAACGTCTCATTCTACAAGACTCTTTATGTGCTAGCCTCAGTGATGCTGGCTATGGGGACTGGTATTAGACCCTTTAGCGTGTTAGCCTGGATTGAATAGTTGAAAGTTATGTTATGTAAAACTCAATTTGTATTTTCTTTTTTTTTTACTTACTTATGGTTGTTCAATATGAGTTTCATTATTACAATACGTTGAGCCCATGGCTCAGTGTTTATTAGGGTAACCTTAATTAAACCCCACACTTCATTCCTTAGGCTCACCAATATGTTGAGATAATGCAAAGGATATTTGATAAAATATACACTTATTCACCTACCATTCACAGCAGATATGAGCTACAGAGCCAGCACCTTTATCTTACTGCTTGTAATAATCTTAACGTAAAGAGCATATGTTTGGGAACATGTGGATTATATTCCTAGTTTACGCCAGACTTAGTGTTGCTTCCATGTTGCTGTTAGGCTTGCTAGTATTGGTGCCTGCTCGACTACGCTTTAGACACACGTACTATTATGGGTTTATACAGTTCAGTCAACCTGCCCACCATAACCTCAATCTGCAGACCAACTGTTTTCTTTATATAGCGTATTAGGGTACAATGACAAATAGGCTATAATTTATCTTTACACATGGAAGAAGTACTTCTCTCTCTGAGCTATTCTCATCTTAGCCTCTGGATATCTCTGATAGTATACATAGTGGTACTCCTAAGAACGAATATAATTACATTAAACTGTTGGTCATGGGGGTCTAAATTATTAACTTCTCTAATAACCTACCTTATCTATAGGGTTATTAAAATATTAGATAACAATCATTGTGATTAGCTACAACCCCCTGTATATTCAAACTTTAGAGATTTCTTATACTCAACACCTTCACGACAGATTATTATATGGAAAATACGTAGTCAGAACAACTTGTTATGATAGTGGAAAAGCTATAGTCTACTGTAGGCAATAGATTGTGATCTCTATTAGCCCAATTCTTATCAAATGTTCCATTAATGGTTGTAATGTCTAGGGGTTACTATGTACATCAAAACTCTTCTAACTGATTGTCCCATCGAGTGGCGCTCTATAATCCTCCCTCTTAATTGTGTCTTACTGATTCACTATCTCTTTACATTCCCTTAACCTTAGATAACGCACTTTACTAACAGCAACCCAATCTCCCCCCCCACTCTTTCTCTTTCCCTTTTCTTACCTTTTCTTCTCTCCCCTTTTTTTTTTCATTTCTCTAAAGCAGCTCTGATCTGCCGACTTTCCCCATCTTACTATTTTACATACTAGGTCCAAAAGTGACCATTTCCAATGCCAATTTCCTCTCTGTGTCCATAAGTTTTGTTGGGTTCAAAAGTAACCCTCATTTTTAATAGAGGAACCCATTACAGACAATAACACAAAAAAGAGGTTCAAGATGACTACCCATATAGATTTAATGACATAATTTTGCTTTATTCAATATACATTTGTTTGTTATATAATGTGTTACTTATATTCTCTGGTATTTCATTTATGTTGTACTATTCCTATAACCTCAATAAAAATATTATTAAAAAAAAAAAAAGTGGAAAAGACCCTAACTGTAAGGAATCCTACAGGCCAATAGCTCTTTTGAACTCAGACTACAAAATCTTAACTGCAATATTAGCATCTAGACTACAGGGGGCACTTGAAAAAATCATCCATCCTGATCAAGCAGGATTTCTAAATAAACGCAACTCTTCTGCAAAAATTAGAGAAGTCCTGGTTGTGACGGAATATTTTGGGAATCTGTCAGGCTCAGATGTTGGGGGCGTGGATACCCCTGACCTTGCTATCCTATCCATCAATGCCGAAAAGGCTTTCGACTCTATATTTCATGAACACATAAAAACCTCACTAATACAATTTGGCATCGGAGGCAATTTTTCTGAATTTGTAGGGAATCTATATAGCCAACCCTCTACAAGATTGATAGTGAATAATAATCTTTCCCTTTCTATATCATTAGGTAGAGGTATGCGGCAGGGGTGCCCTCTCTCTCCCCTCCTTTTTGATACTGCCATCGAACCTCTGGCAATTAGGATAAGGCAATGCCTTGACGGCAGAAAAAATTCGCAATCACGAGATAAAAATCGGGCTATATGCGGATGATCTACTTCTATACCTGGCTAACACCAAGGTAAATATTCCCAAATTGTTACAGATAATGGACCATTTTGGGTCCTTTTTCTGGATATAAAGTAAATATGACAAAATCGGAAATATTCTGGCTTAGGAAAAATAACACCTCTTTTCTAACTTTTCCTTTTCGGGAGGTCACAGATTTTTTTAAATATCTCGGGATATGTATCCCGGTTAAATTTTCGGATTTATATAATCTTAATATTCCACCTATATTGAAGCATATTAAAGAAAAACTTAAGTCATGGCAAAATCTACCTATATCAATTTCTGGCCGAATCGCATTATTTAAAATGGCCCTTCTTCCGAAGCTGCTCTATATTCTTCAGAATACCCCGATAATCTTATTAGGAAAAGATATTCGTTCAATCAACAGTTCACTTATACAGTTTCTTTGGCAGGAGAAAAGATCAAAGATATCCCTTATTAAACTTTCAGTGCCGAAGGAATACGGAGGACTCGCATTACCAGACATAAGGTTTTACAATCTTAGTTTTCTTGCCCGGATAGCAATTGATTGGATTTCACTTAACAACTATGTTCTGAATAATGAGCTTGAAATTAATGTCTGCAATCCGTATCTCCCATCTGCGTTAATACACTCTGTGCCAAAGGAAATGCCGGCGGAAATTAAGAAACTGAAAACAATTTTCAACCCACTCAAGGCATGGTATAAAATTGCCAACCTCCTCTCAATTAACACTAAGGCCTCTTCCTATCTACCTTTAATAGGAAATCCGAAATTCCAAGCAGGCCTAAACTCTGCTGTCTTTAGAGGCTGGCATAACGCCGGGCTAAACACGGTATGTCAAATAATAGATAGAGATAGGAGATGTATTAAAGCGTTTCAGGAGCTGAAAATGGAATTCAATTTACCTAACAAAGATTTCTTTGCCTATTTACAGGCAAGACATTTGTCTTGGAAATAACTAAAGAAATGGGCTGGAGTTGGGGACTAGGAAAATTGGAGAACTGGCTTGTACTTGCCAGAAATCGCCATATGTCAATTGCCCCGTGCTATTATCTTTTGGGCACCAGTAAAGGTGTTCCAATTCTAACAAAATTGGTAGCAGACTGGAATTTACTAATTTCTCAGAGCAATGTTGAACCAAAAATGCTTCAAACATCAATCAACAAAATAGCCCAGGCCACATTATAGGCCACTTATAATATATTATTAATATAATGTTATATAATGCTGCACTATGTGCAGAATTATATAGCATTATTTTTAAGGTTTACTGACACTTTAATATGCATAATACTTTAATATATCATACATGTGTTTTGTTATTCATATAGTCAAGCGTTTTTAATTTTGATGGAATGTTTCATTTTGACTTTCACGTCCCTTTACCATTTTATAAACTTAAAGGGACAGTCTACTGTTTATTGTTTAAAAAGATAGATTCCCTAGTTTTGCACAACCAACACAGTTATATAAATACACTTTTTACCTCTGTGATTACCTTGTATCTAAGCCTCCGCAGACTTTCCCCTTATCTCAGTGGTTTTGACAGGCATGCAGTTTAGTCAAACAGTGCAGACTCCTAAATAACTCCACGGGATTGAGCACAATTTATCTATATGACACACATGAACTAGCACTGTCTAAGTGTGAGAAACTTTCAAAAGCTCTGAGCTAAGAGGCGGTTTTCAACGGTTTTAGAAATCAGTTTGAGCCTACCCAGGAACTGGAAGTCACAAGTGGGTGTACAGTTTTACCTTCTACAGCATTATTTGCTTTTTGAGCGAACATGAAGCTCATTGATTTCTTAACCACAATCATAGGATAGGCTGGTATCCTGGAACACTGTTAGTATTCTCAAGATTTTTGCAAGTGCACTGCATTATTTGGAATACGGAACAGACCAGTGAGACTAGAACCGAGTGCATTCCATTGTTTTATATTTGCACTCCTCATACGCCAAGATAGGAAAAGATATCCATATTACTTATATACAACATAAGGATATGGTGTAATTTTTATATAATCGTTTTTAATTCATTTGAATTTTAAAGAAGACTATTGTTATTGGATCATAGTTACTTATCAACTAAATGAGTGGAGAACTATTCACAACCACAGTATAAGTACAACCTTGTATCTGTGTATAAGTTTGAATGCTTACCTCATCAAGGATTGAGGGTGTGAAATGTAAGTGCAAATCGTTTTTACCTGTAACAGAATAAATTATTTGCTTAACAGAGTTACGCTATGTGCCTTTTTCTTGTTTCTTCCTCAATATCTTGCTGAGAAATTGGGGAATAAGGAACATATACCAAATATACCATACTCCTGGGAGACACCAAAAGATATCATCGCAAGGGGAGTCGGAAGTTTCTACCAGAAAAGAGGTTCTAAAAAACCTACAGAGACATACCAATTAACAGCTTTAGAAGATTTTCTTCTACACCCTCCTTCTCTAAAAGATCCAACGGAGAAAAACAACACACCAGGAATCAGACCCGGCATTGGCCCTCCCGTGTCCATACATTACCTCATATGATTGGGGTAATCTCTGGTAAGAAGACAACCATTTACCAGCAATATCAAAGCCATATTGATTCTGTGACTGTGTACTACAAGCTACTACACATTCTTTTAAGTTATATGGAATTTTAGTATTTATTAGCAGAACCATCTAGTTGTATATTTGTGTGCTAAATTATATTGATTTGTTCTCTTGTTTATTCATATCTCTAACAGTGTTAAGGGTACACTGAATCTTTGATCACGCAGCACAATATATTCATATAATACACATTAATAATTCAACGTGTTTAGATTCACAGTTTAGCGCTGGTAATACATCTTTATTTCTATTGAGCCTACCTAGGTTTATCTTTTCAAAAATAACACCAAGGGAACAAAGCAAATTTGATGATAAAAGTAAATTGGAAAGTTGTTTACAATTGCATGCCCTATATGAATCATAATAGTTTCATTTTGACTTTACTGTCCCTTTAACACTTTACTTCAGGTCCTCAAAAGATCAACATACGTATTTTGTGTAGCGCGAGGATGTTATTTGCATAATATTAAAATATGAGGCTGGTGACAGTTTGGTTCAATGCTGTTAAGAAAATTGATTACTGATCGCGAACACATGATTTGAGCAGCCAACCCATCGCCTATAATTGTGGACAGCTCAAAATGGACAGCATCGAAACCAGATCGACTACTTCCTCTGTCAACAACGTTGGAGGAGCTCAGTAGAAGCCGTCAAAGCACTCGCTGGTGTTGCAAAAAGTCAAACTCCGGTTAACACCATCAAAAGACCACCTACATTGAGACGTACCAGTAGGATCAAAACAGAATTATGCGGTTGAGGTACAAAATAGATTTGAATCACTCAGTACAGCCGAAAAAGCTCCAGAGGAATTATGGGATGAAATTAAATCGATCATAACGGACAAAACAGAACAATTCATCCCTTACAAAAAATCTGCAAAAAGACCACAATGGTTCTCAGATGCGACAATTGAAATCACCAACAGGAGATAATTAGCCAAAGTCACTGGCATGAGCACCAATTTCAAAGTGCTAAATGCAGAATTTCAAAGAGAAGCGAGGTGCAAAAAAGGAGCTTTACTGGACTGAGCGCAAAATTGGAAGATGCGTGTAAACAAGGTCACACCCACAAGTTCTTCACCCATGTGAAGCAGGCACGGGCTTCATTCATGCCCCGCAAAGCGGCGACCATCAAAGACCAGAATGGCAAAGTTTTAAAGAGTGAAATCCACATTAAACGTATGTTGCAAGAGTACACAGCAGAATTGCACACGGGCAACCAACCAAGTCAATCAGCTGGTCACGAAAACCCAATCAAACAAGAACCAGATATTCTGGAGGAGGAGGTAGCCTGGGCTTTGGAACAACTACCAAACAGGAAAGCCCTGGCATTGATTGTCATAATGAAGAAAGCAGAGAGTGCTTCCATGCTGCTTTTGAAGCTGTGTATTCAGGACCGGAATGGGAGTAAAAAGTAGCCCTATTTTTCGTTAAGTCCATAGAATGCACACGTCCCATTTTTCCTCAAGGGGATAAACTGGCATACTCCTTACCTCAAAATGTTATCAGAATCAAATTATATGAACATGATTTACCATAGTGTGACCTGGAGAAAACACTCTCAGACTTGACTAGACACTAGAAACCGTTTAAAGGAGGGATACTAAAAAATGTTTTTTTGTGAGTGGCCAAGCAGTGGTACAGTTAATAAGATAACACTATCTTGCAGTCTGCATTGTGTAGTGTTTTCTAACTACAGGGTTTGGTTCCCTAATTAACTGTTTCACTGCAGGGCAGCTCACAAATTTTTTGTTTTTGAGCTACATGTATTAAGGTCACAAAATATTTCCTTGTATGCAGTGTTCCCTCTGAGGAGAAAAGAGAGGTGATACAGCTACATCACCATACCAGCAGCACCACCCCCTTAAAGGGACAGTAAAAACCTTGTAATTACAAGACATTTCTGTTATGATGATATAGAATAACATATAAGCCAAGTTCTTTTAAATCAAATCAGCATCCTTTTTTACTGCAATTATTTTTCAATAGTCAGTCTTCACCCACCATTTGCCTTAAAGTTGAATGCAACTTAAAAGGTGAAACTAATATATGAGTTAGACTCATTACATGCAAAGCAAGATAGTTCAAGCCGTGATTTGTAATAATTGTGATGATTATGGCTTACAGCTCATGAAAACCCCAAATCCACAATCTCATAAAATTAGAATATTACATGCAATCAATAAAACAAGGATTGTGCATAGAACAATATCGGAACTCTGAAAAGTATAAGCATGCATACTGTATGTACTCAGTACTTGGATTGGGCCCCTTTTTCAGCAATTACTGCCTCAATGTGGAGTGGCATAGAAGCTATCAGCCTGTGGCACTGCTGAGGTGTTATAGAAGACCAGGATGCTTCAATAGCGGCCTTCAGCTCTTCTGCATTGTTCGGTCTCATGTCTCTCATCTTTCTCTTGGCAATGCCCCCTAGATTCTCTATGGGGTTCAGGTCAGGCGAGTTTGCTGGCCAATCAAGCACAGTAATCCCACGGTCATTGAACCAGGTTTTGGTGCTTTTGGCAGTGTGGGCAGGTGCCAAGTCCTGCTGGAAAATGAAGTCAGCATCCCCATAGAGCTCGTCTGCGGAAGGAAGCATGAAGTGCTCCAAAATCTCCTGGTAGACAGCTGCGTTGACCCTGGACTTAATGAAGCACAGTGGACCAACACCAGCAGATGACATGGCTCCCCAAATCAACACAGACTGTGGAAACTTCACACTGGACTTCAAGCATCTTGCAGTGTGTGCCTCTCCATTCTTCCTCCATACTCTGGGTCCTTGGTTTCCAAATGAGATGCAAAATTTGCTCTCATCAGAAAAGAGGACTTTGGACCACTGAGCAACAGACCAGGTCTGTTTTTCTTTAGCCCAGGTAAGACGCTTCTGATGTTGTTTGTTGTTCAGGAGTGGCTTGACAAGAGGAATACAACATTTGAAGTCCATGTCCAGGATCCGTCTGTGTGTGGTGGCTCTTGATGCACTGACTCCAGCCTCAGTCCACTCCTTGTGAAAGTTCCCAACACTTTTGAATGGCCTTTTCCTGACAATCCTCTCCAGGCTGAGGTCATCATAGTAACATAGTAGATGAGGTTGAAAAAAGACCGAAGTCCATCGAGTTCAACCTATACAAATCTAAAATATATACAAAAAGCTCCAGTTAAGCTTAAATAATCCCACTAAAAGGTGACCCATTTAATACTAGCAATCATATCCATGAATTTTGTTTATAGACAGAAATGTATCCAAATAATTTTTAAATGTATCTAGGGTATTAGCATTCACTACCTCCTTTGGTAATGAGTTCCACAATTTTATTGCTCTTACAGTGAAAAAACGTTTCCGTTGCAGGAGATTAAATCTCCTTTCCTCCAACCTTAAATTGTGACCTCTGGTCACAAACAATTTTCTGCCATCTCTGTATATGGGCCTTGAATATATTTATATAAAGTAATCATGTCACCTCTTAAGCGCCTTTTTTCTAAAGAAAACAGACCCAGTTTGGCTAGCCTCTCCTCATAGGTTAAATACTCCAATCCCCTTATTAGCTTTGTGGCCCTTCTCTGAACTTTTTCTAGTTCTGCAATATCTTTTTTTGCGAATGGTCCCCAGAACTGCACTCCATACTCAAGGTGAGGTCTTACCAGGGATTTATATAGTGACAGAACTATGCTTTCCTCCCTTGAGTCAATGCCTCTTTTAATACATGCTAGTATCTTATTAGCCTTTGAAGCTGCTGCCCTGCATTGTGCACCCATCTTTAGCTTGTTATCTATTACTACCCCCAAATCCCTTTCCTCCTGTGCTTGGCCAAGTCTTGTCCCATTTAAATAATACGTTGTCTGGTTATTTTTACTTCCAAAATGTAGAACCTTGCATTTTCCCGTATTAAATCTCATTTTCCATTTTCCTGTCCACACTTCTAATTTTTGCAGGTCCCTTTGGAACGAAAGTTCATCCTGCGCTGACCTAATGACCATACTTAACTTAGTATCATCTGCAAAAATAGAGATGTCGCTATTTAATCCTAGCTCCAAGTCATTTATAAAAATATTAAAAAGAATAGGGCCCAGCACTGATCCCTGGGGTACTCCACTGATTACCTTTGTCCAATCTGAGTATGATCCATTTACTACTACTCGTTGCTCCCTATCTTTTATCCAGTTATTTATCCATAAACTAACCTTTTCAGCTATTCCCAATCCCTTAATTTTGTGCATTAATCTCTCATGTGGCACTGTATCAAACGCCTTTGCAAAATCTAAGTATATCACATCAACTGTTTCCCCTTTATCTATATTTTTACTTACTTCCTCATAGAATCTAATTAGATTAGTTTGACATGATCTATTTCTCATAAAACCATGCTGATTAGAACTCATAGGGGCCTATCTATCAAGCTCCGTATGAAGCTTGACGGCCCGTGTTTCTGGTGAGTCTTCAGACTCGCCAGAAACACAAGTTATGGTGCAGCGGTCACAAAGACTGCTGCTCCATAACCCTGTCCGCCTGCTCTGAGCAGATGGACAGGAATCGCCAGAAATCAAACCGATCGAGTATGATCGGGTTGATTGACACCCCCTGCTGGTGGCGGCGTTGCACCAGCAGCTCAAAAGAGCTGCTGGTGCAATGCTGAATAAGGAGAGCGTATTGCTCTCCGCATTCAGCGATGTCTTGCGGACCTGATCCGCACTGTTGGATCAGGTCCGCAAGACATTTGATAAATAGGCCCCATTATCTTGTTTACACTAATATGCTCATCAATATAATCCTTTATAATCCCTTCAAATATCTTCCCCACTATTGATGTCAGACTAACTGGTCTATAGATTCATGGATTATCCTTACTTCCCTTTTTGAAGAGTGGCACCACATCAGCTTTATGCCAATCCTTGGGTACCATGCCTGAGGGTAATGAGTCTTGAAAAATTAAGAGTAGAGGTTTGTCTATAACAGTGCTAAGTTCCCTTAACACCCTTGGGTGTATTCCATCTGGGCCTGGAGTTTTATTTACCTTAATATTATGCAATTTGTTCCTGATATCCTCTATACATAACCCAATTAATGGTATGGGCTGGCATGTTCTATTTTGTTCCAAAGTATCATCCAATGGTTCCTCTCGTGTATACTGAAGAAAAAAACTGGTTTAGTATCTCAGCCTTCTCCCTGTCACTGTTAATCATGCTACCCTCCCCGAATTTTAATGTACCTATATTGTCTTTCTTAGATTTATTTGCTATTTATGTACTTAAAGAACCTTTTAGGGTTAGATTTAGAATCCTTTGCAATTCATTTTTCATTTTCAATTTTGGCTAATTTGATTGCTTTTTTGCATGCTTTGTTACATTTCTTATAAATATGGAATTTTGAGTCTGTACTATTTTCTTTGAATAATTTAAATGCCCTACGTTTTTTCCTAATTTCTCTTAACACATTTATATTCAACCACATTGGCTTTGATGTTTTATTTATTTTTTAATAACCATATGGTATTTGTTGATATGTATATTTATTTAACAAAGTTTTAAATGTTATCCATTTATCCTCTGTATTTGTATTAGAGAATACTTTGTCCCAATTTATGTTATTTAATGATTTCCTTAAATCGTTGAATTTTGCTTTCTTAAAATTAAAAGCCTTGGTTAAACCTTTAAGACACTGCTTATGAAAAGAGATTTCAAAAGTGACCATGTTATGATTACTCTTACCCAAATGTTCTTTGACTTCTATGTTTGATATTATATCTGTGTTGTTTGATAGCACTAAATCCAATATAGCTTTACTCCTAGTTGGCTCCTCTATTAATTGCACTAAATCCAATATAGCTTTACTCCTAGTTGGCTCCTCTATTAATTGTGACAAGAAGTTATCCCTGAGAAAATTTATAAATCTATCCCCCTTAGCTGAATTACTAGTTTCATTGGCCCAGTTTATATCAGGGTAGTTAAAATCTCCCATAATTACAACACTGTTATTAGTAGCCTTACCTATTTGTATTAGTAGTTGAGTTTCATCCAGGTCACTAATGTTGGGGGGCTTGTAGCATGTTCTTAGTAATATTTTTTTTAGGATTTTTCCCCCCACTCCTTATTTCCACCCACAGAGTCTCTACACTGTCGCCTGTATCAGAAATATCTTCCCTTATTGTAGGTTTAAGGTTAGGTTTAATATACATGCAGATTCCTCCACCCTTTTATTATATCTGTCCCTCCAAAATAAAGTATATCCCTCTAAGTTAACTGCCCAGTCATGTGAATCATCCCACCAAGTTTCAGTTATACTGATAACATCATATTCCTCTTCTGCAACTAAGAGCTCCAGCTCCCCCATTTTACCTGTTAAGGTTCTTGCATTTGTTGCCATACATTTTATTTTCATGTGCTTTCTGCTGATACTTGGTGTGCTTTCCTCCATACTTTCTAATGTGACATTTCTTAAGTAATCTCTTCCTTGAGATATCAAAGGAGTGACAGATTCACAGACTGATCTCTCTATTCTATTGTATTCTTACTGACCCCCCCCTTTGCCTAGTTTAAAAGATTCTCTAACCTTGCTACCATCCTTTCCCCAAACACACCTGCACCCATGTTATTCAGATGCAATCCATCCTTACTGTACAAATTGTACCCAAGTGAAAAGTCAGCCCAGTGCTCTAAAAAGTCAAACCCCTCATTTTTACACCATGCTTTTAACCATAAATTAACAGACCTTAGCTCCTTCTGCCTTACTGAATTAGCACACTGCACTGGTAATATCTCTGAAAATATTACTTTGGAGGTCCTTGCTTTAAGCTTGCTACCTAACTCCCTGAAGTCATTTTTTAGGACTCTCCATCTCCCGCTGATTCCTTCATTAGTACCAATATGTACCATGACTGCAGGATCAGACCCACATCACTAACAATCTATCAATATGCTCCACAATATTCCTAACACGAGCCCCTGGAAGACAGCAAACTGTTCTATTTAAAGGGTCTGGATGACAAATAACCCTATCAACCTTCCTAATAATAGAGTCTCCTACCACCAACATTTGCCTCAGGCCCTGACTTGTATGCCCCTCTTCTATGACTGAAGAACTGTTAACTATAGTATGACCCTCTGCAATGTCTGAGGGACTGCCCACCATAGTATGCTCCTCTTCCACAGCTAAAGGACTGTTCACTATACTAGGCAACACAGCCCTCTCTGACACTGCCACCCCTGAACTGATATCCCCAACATCTTCACTTAATCTTGCAAATCTGTTGGGGTGCACCAGCTCAGAACTGGCCTGTCTCTTCCACTTACCTTTACCTCACCCTCTAACTATGACCCAGCAACATCCTGGAGTCTCCTCATCTGAATCCTCCCCATTCCCACTGCTAGAACCATTAACAACCAGCTCAGTCCTATCCATCTCCCTTTCAAGTGTCTTAATTTCATGCAGTGTTGCATTTCGTTCCTCCAGAACTCCAATATGAGTTTCTAAAGAGACAATGGCCCTTATTTATCATAGGTCTTGCGAACCTGATCCGACAGTGCGGATTAGGTCCGCAAGACCTCGCTAAATGCAATATGCTCTCCGCATTTAACATTGCACCAGCAGCTCACAAGAGCTGCTGGTGCAACGCCGCCCTCTGCTGACTCGCGGCCAATCGGCTGCCAGCAGGGAGGTGTCAATCAACCCGATCGTATTCGATCGGGTTGATTTCCGGCGATTCCGGTCCGCCTGCTCAGAGCAGGGGGACAGGGTTATGGAGCAGCGGTCTTTAGAAACACGGGGCTTGTTAAATGGGCCCCAATATGCTCACATTTGCTACAAACATATAATCCCAGAAGTGGCTGCTCCAGCTCATCCCTGCTGCTTGTGCACCTTTTTCTTCCACACTTTTCCCTTCCACATAACTTTCTATTTATGTGCTTTGATACAGTACTTTGGGAACATCCAACTTCTTTTGCAATTACCTTTTGAGGCTTTCCCTCCTTATGGAGGGTGTCAATGATGGTTTTCTGCACATCTGTCAGGTCAGCAGTCTTTCCCATGATTGTGATTCCTACTGAACCAGACTGAGAGACCATTTAAAGGCTCAGGAACCCTTTGCAGGTGTTATGGCTTAATTAGCTGATTAGAGTGGGACACTTTGAGCCTAGAATATTGCACCTTTTCACAATATTCTAATTTTCTGAGATTGTGGATTTGGGGTTTTCATGAGCTGTAAGCCATAATCATCAAAATTATGACAAATCACAACTTGAACTATCTTGCTTTGCATGTAATGAGTCTATCTCATATATTAGTTTCATCTTTTAAGTTGCATTAGTGTAATAAATGAACTTTTGCACGATATTCAAATTTGTCGAGTTTCACATGTATTTGCAGGAGCCAATCTGGGCTTTAGTCCACAGACAACAAGGCTAGCCAATGTCAAGTTAGTATAAAGCAAATTGTTTTGCAGTTATCTGATTAAGCCAATTAGGGACAGATATATAAAAGAGTTACACTGAAGAACTCAACAGGGGGAATTTCACATTTTTAGAATTTTCAAAACTAAATTGCATGAAAAGGGAGCAAAATAAATAATGATAATATATCCCTAAGTTGTTTCATTACGCACAACTAAAAATTGTATTTAAAAATCTCAATGTGTTTACTGTCCCTTTAATTTGTTGCTGGCCAGCCCCCGCTGGTCTCCTGGTAGGCCAATCCAGCATTGTGCCACTCCCTTCTACAGGGCACATAGCAGGAGGTCTCTCTACCTATGCCAATGCGCTTTACTGATGTCCTCCTCACCCACAAAGATTGTAAAAAAATCCCCTTAGAGATCACTGACCTTCTATTGTTTTGTTTTTTTCAACACGTTTCTTTTCTGCTTAGCTGCCTTAGCAATGGTCACTCTGGTCTTCCCTAGGCCGCTCCATCTGCTCAGTCAGACTCACTTGTTGTCACATTCAGGCAGCAGCTGATTCCCCCCTCCATGGCGCTAAGATGGTAGTGGAGCGGTCTTGCAATATGTGCATCAGTTCTATGTGCAAGTGACTAAGGTTCTGTGCAAGCTGGTTATGAAAGGCCCGGGATAATGACTAGTCCTTAGAAATATATACAAAATACTGTAGGAGAAATACTGTATTGAGCCTTTGGTGACAGAGCAAATAATCTAGACCACTAAAATGCAAAATAAAAGAACATGACAATGAATGCCAAGGATACCAAGAAACCATGTGTGGTTATTATAGGTTATATTATAAAAGCTATGTAAGTACCTTATAACACCCTTGCCTATGTATCATGTATAATAAGATAATCGAGTCAGTAAAAGTTATAAGGCTTCTTTAAAACCATCTCTATGCTTGCTCATTCTAAAGCATCAAGCTCATGCCGGCATCAATATCAGCATGTACAACATACCTGCAGCTTTCCTATGGTATGGAAGGAAGCCTAGGGATTGCCGAGAAAGATCCATTCTTTTAGAAGATTGCTCCCATAGACAAAACAGTAAAAAGGAATCATCCCCCCTATATGGAGACCGGCAGTGCTGCGAGATTCCCTCCCCCCTGTCAGTGACAAAGTTGTTTCCGCAGCTAAAGCAAGTAGCTCTGTTCAGGAGGGTTGGCGGGAAATAATGCACTGTGCGCACAAACTGTTGCTTCGTGTGTTACCTCCCGCCCTGTGGTGTTGTCACATTTATGCAGTGGCTGTTTCCCACCCTTACCCCCGCGGAGCTAACTTAGAGAGGAGGAGAAGCAGCCTTGCAAAATGCAATGTGCGCACAAAAGTCGCTGCATTCGCATGGTTTCCTTCCCTGCTGCTCAGAGTACACTGCCACTGTCTCCAGCTTATGTGGCCTG
Source organism: Bombina bombina (assembly GCF_027579735.1). Taxonomy (NCBI): domain Eukaryota; kingdom Metazoa; phylum Chordata; class Amphibia; order Anura; family Bombinatoridae; genus Bombina; species Bombina bombina. The sequence goes on along the minus strand of NC_069507.1, from coordinate 204,330,652 downwards.
GCAGCACACCAGGAAATCTCCCGGTATCGTGGTTGGCCAATCTGGCCCTGTGTGTATTGTTGCATGCAATAACATTACACAGTAGCTAAAGCAGAGGGCGTGAGAGAAACATGCTTTCTTCAATGTTATGATCAGGACAGCTTCTGATTGGCTATAGCACCCAATCCCACACAAAAGATAAAAAATAAAATAAAAGCTTGATACAGATGGTTGGCCTGGGAGTAAGTATATAACCAATATTGAGAGTGTAAACCGTTTCCAAGACTTATAAAAACAAACTACAAGGATATTTTTTCTATGTACTGGTAAGAGTAATATACAGAATGGTCAATAATAAATTGCACTGTCCTTAAAATAGTCATCATACCTGTATATACACTAAACGGATAATTGTGCCGATTTTTAAAAGCCAGGCCAACATGAGGATTCTCTCTTCTTGATAGCTGCCTAGATTGAAACATTTAGGGATGTAAGTTTGACCTGCTGGTTGACCTCCCTTCCCTGGCCAGATTGTAGATACCAAGAGGGTCCCACAAATGATCTATGAGGCTATGGAAAGTTTTTTAATGCATTGACCAAGACCTTGAACTCAACCCTATCCCTTGAAACATCTATTCCCCAAAGAACCTCAAGACTCCTGAAAAATCAATGCTACGAAGAAATGACTCTGACATATTTCAAACAGGTTACAACAGAGAGAACACTATCAATTTATTTCAGATAATATAACTTTGTCCCTTCACCTTTTCACCTCTGAATCAGGAGGTTAATTGGTGTAATGAGATAAAACCTATTAGTTTCATAGCTACCATTTAGCTACTTGTGTGCCAGTGATCCAAATTCATCAACTATATTTTAAAACTGCAAGGATTACATTCACATTTGACCTTTTACCAAAAAATATTAAAAATAAAATCTAACTTAAAAAAATGTTGCTTCTTTTCAGAAAAAAAAATGCACTCTACATTTTAAAAGTTGATTTTGCTCCTGTTTAACATGCTTTATTAATAACATTTTAGACAGCATATTACAATTAACTGCAAATAAAACAAATATAAACGTCAATTGTTTGCTTCTTTTTAGAACAAATTGCAATTTATGGCCTCTCATTTGAAAAATTAAATGTGCTCCTATTTAACATGTTTTATTAATAAAAAAAAAATTAGACCGCATATTACAATCAACAATGTGGAAATTATAAAAGTCACTTTTTATCAGCACCTTAACATATCGTTAAAAAAGCCGTCTCTCTGTGATAGATGAAAAATAATAAATAAATAAATAGGAAGAAAAAAAAAACTGCAGATAAATTATACAGCCCCCAGTGATTTCAAAACAATTACAGGATACAGAGCAATCTAGTTAAATTTTATTCAAAAGCTTACTCCACTTGTATTTTCTCTTATTTTTTCTATCAATGAAACCCATGAGGTTTAAGCGCAATTCATTATGTATGAGACCCAACGAACATTGCTTGACTGTTGATTAATAGGAAAGTTTGCCGTATGTATATTTGCAACATTAGACGCACACAATATGCCAGCATATTTTTTTCACTAAAGCTAATTATTTACAAAAATGACTACTTGAAACTACAATTTATTAAATACATGCATCCCGTATTGACTTGGCCCCACAAGGCATTCTAGAATAAAGATCTTTACATGATCTGACAATTTCTAGAAACGCAGGTATTAATGTGGCAAATTTAAGAAATGAAGAGTTCAAATAGCTCTATTGTTTTGTTGTATTTCACAGTAACGAACAAATAGAGTTTAATTGGTTTCAAAATGAAATCCCAGTTACATTTTCTCTTGAACTACCTTTATATATTTGATTCTTTTTTTTTAATTTTAATTTTAAGAAAATTGAGTATTAAAAAATAAGTTTAATCTGAAACTAAAATACAAATAAAACAAGTCAATTTAAATTGGTATATGTTAAGCTAGGCCTATTAGACTTCTAGTAAAAAGTTGTTTATAAAATAATGTCAATGCCCTAAGCATTTCAAGAACCAATTCATTAACAAGTTTCAACAACGGCAAACCGAGCTTAGTTTTCATTAGACCATTTATTTTTATACTACTATGCGCCTTTTTTTGCCATTCTGCTAGTAGATGCAATTTATTTTATACATAAATTAGTAGATACACAACAGAGATTATTTAGAAAGGTGAATATTTGCTCAAAGTGTGCCCTTTTCATTCAAATTCCCAACAGGCCCTTGTAAGAATTAGACGGATTTTGAATCTCATTGGGGCCACAATGTAAATTAATCTAATGTTCCTAACTTACAATATTAATCAAAGCTCCTTAAACATCATCTCACATGAGATAAACAAGAACCTTTGATTAATATATCCCTATTTTCTAATTTTATTAACCATCTAAACATTTGCTAGAATCTGGACAAACCTTACTATTTGAAAACATAAGCAAAAGAGCAAATGCTGTGATATATTTGACTGATTTTAGATTTCTTTAAAGGGCAATTACTTCTTTTTTTGACAAATGCAAATTGCACAAAAGAATAAAAATAATTAAAGGAATACAAATGCTGTTGTATATTTGACTGATTTTTTATTTCTTTATGGGGAAATACTTTTTTTTTAACAAATGCAAATTGCACACCGAAATAAAAAATAATTAAAGGAATACAAATGTTGTGGCATATTTTACAGATTTTAGATTTCTTTAAAGGGAAAATACTTAAAAATCAAACAAACAAATGCAAATTGCACACTAGAATAAAAAATAAAGGAATAAAAACAATGTCTATCTTGGTTTTAAAAAAATGCAACATGCACAGTGCAGGTCTCCAACAGAGACTTTTGATCAAAATCTATCTGATGTCGGCTTCTGATAAGAATTTTCGATTTTGCTGGATATGGGAAGCGTGTTTTTCGGGCAATCACAAACCATAATGGATTTGGCCATTAAACTTTAAAGTTTAATTCAAATTTTCACTTGAGAAATTCCCAGAAATTTGTTTTGGTTGTTAAGTACTTGTTATCGGTATAAAAACTTGTACTATAACCAAAACTGACATACACTCACCGGCCACTTTATTAGGTACACCTATTCAATTGCTTGATGATACAAATTGCTAATCAGCCAATCACATGGCAGCAACTTAATGCATTTAGGCATCTAGACGTGGTGAAGACGACTTGCTGAAGTTCAAACCGAGCATCAGAATGGGGAAGAAAGTGTATTTAAGTGACTTTGAACATGGCATGGTTGTTGGTGCCAATTGTGTTGGTCTGACTATTTTAAAAACTGCTGATCTACTGGGATTTTCACGCACAACCATCTCTAGGGTTTACAGAGAATGGCCCGAAAAAGAGAAAATATCCAGTGAGCGGCAGTTTTGTGGACGACAATGCCTTTTTAATGTCAAAGGTCAGAGGAGAGTGGGAAGACTGGTTCAAGATGATAGAAAGGCAACAGTAACTCAAATAACCACTTGTTACAACCAAGGTATGCAGAATACCATCTCTGAATACACAACACGTCGAACCTTGAAGCAGATGGGCTACAGCAGTAGAAGACCACACCGGGTGCCAATCCTGTCAGCTAAGAACAGGAAACTGAGGCTACAATTCGCACAGGCTCACCAAAATTGGACAATAGAAGATTAGAAAAACCTTGCCTGGTCTGATGAGTCTCAATTTCAGCTGCCACATTCAGATGGTAGGGTCAGAATTTGGCGTAAAAAAAAATGAAAGCATGGATACATCCTGCCTTGTATCAACGGTTTAGGCTGGTGGTGGTGTAATGGTGCGGGGGATATTTTCTTGGCACACTTTGGGCCCCTTGGTACCAATTGAGCATTGTTTAAATACCATGGCCTACCTGAGTATTGTTGCTGACCATGTCCATCCCTTTATGACTACAGTGTACCCATCTTCTGATGGCTACTTCCAGGAGGATAATGCACCATGTCACAAATCATCTCAAACTGGTTTCTTGAACATGAAAATTAGTTCACTGTACTGTAATGGCCTCCACAGTCAACAGATCTCAATCCAATAGAGCACCTTTTGGATGTGGTGGAACCGGAGATTCGCATCATAGATGTGAAGCCAACAAATCAGCAGCAACTCCATGATGCTATCATGTCAATATGGACCAAAATCTCTGAGGAATGTTTTAAACACCTTGTTGAGTCTATGCCACAAGGAATTAAGGCAGTTCTGAAGGCAAAAGGGGGTCCAACCCGGTAGTAGCAAGGTGTACCTAATAAAGTGGCCGGTGAGTTTATATAATGGGCATTTCACACCTTTTAAGGTTACATTACTTGGTTTTGAATTAATTCCTTTGTACAGTTCATAAGGTAAATCATCAATTAAAATGTGTGAGATTGACCTAATGTAATACGAATCCACCCTAATAACTGATAAACAATATGAATGTCACATGTATATAGGAATGATGGGTACACTGGGTATGTTTGCTTCATGGTAATATTGACACTTTTAATTAGGGATGTGTATTCAAAATATTCAGGCTGGTGCGAATTTCTGAAAATGGGGGCCACAAGCCGCATTGCACAATTTTGAAAGTCAGATTTATTCTTCTGAAAGTGCAACACGCTAAAATCTTGATTTGCACAGATCTTTGTGTGTTGCACTTTCACATGAAAAATCTGGCTCAAAATATTGTGGAATGCAGCTTGTGGCTGCCATTTTCTGCATTGGGATCAGCCTGAATACTCCGAATGCACAAACCTAATTTTAATATATCCTACAGTCATGGCCAAAAATATTAGCACCCCTGCATTTCTGTCAGATAATGCACCACTTCGCCAAGAAAATTGTTGCAATTACAAATGTTTAGGCATTCTCATGTTTATTTCTTTTGTTTGTATTGGCATGACACAAAAAAGTGGAAAAAAAAAGCCAAATCTGGAACATGACTGCATCTTCCAAAACTGGATTTTAACAGTTCTCATACAGCAAATCATGAAACTTCGAAGATACAAGGTTTATTCCATTGCAATATTGTAGTTTCAAAAAGCATCAATGCAGAGAAAAAGGTTTGTCCCTGTATACTTTACAATAATTAAAGAAGATGGATGGATGGATTGTAAATCGTGATTAATAAAAACATAATTTTTGGGACTTTTGATTTAAAAAAAAAATGTGCAAAAGATCTTGGTCACCAACAAACAAGACGGAGTGGTAAACAGTTATATCCTGGTCACGAAATCTGGTTTATGAAGACTGCCGTACTGAAAATGACAATCATGAAAACGAATAGAATTAAAAAAAACTTCAGAACTCAATAACTACATGTCCTTTCTAGATGGTACGGTTGTTATTTCAGTTCCAGATCTTGTTAGTTATTAAATGAAATTAGATATATTAAATTCACATACATATGTAAATGTCCTGCCCACTGCAGATGGCATATAGAACAGCAACAAAAAGAGCTTTAATTCATCTAGACCATATATACAAATATATCTTTAGATGTAATAAAAGAATTATTACAAATCTTCTTGGAATACTTGCAAATATGTCAAGTGTGAGAATCCCAAAGCTCCATATTGGGGGCCAGTATGACGATATGGCACTTGATTAACCAACACATGTAAGTAGTTAAAATAAGAAGATAAGAGACCTGCAGGCACAAGAAAAAAACAATAGCATTAGTATTAACCATGCTATTGCAGTTGTGCCTAGCAATTTAGGGTTAGATTACAAGTGGAGCGCTAATTTATTATTTGTACGCAAAGGGGCAAATTTGCCCATTTGTGGACGCGCAATAAATAACCAGCCATAAGTGGCTGGTTATTGCTACCGCAAGCTCTCGGTAGCAATTAGCGCTCAGAAAATTAAATAGAGATTAGATCTCTGGTTATTTTTGTAAATATATCCAAAAATAAAGTATAATAATCTTTATTAAAAAATAAAATGGTAGCATCTTTATTTTTTAATAAAGTAACTGCAAAAAGCAGTTATAAGGGACTGAAAGTGGCGGCTGAAAAGTGCCATTACATAGGGTCTATGGGAACTGTGTGTTCCTTGTAAATATATATGTATATGATTATATACATATATATTTATGTGTTAATATGTGTATATACTCATATAAACACAGGGTCATAGGATGTGTACCCGGTCCGGCCTGAGAGTGCTGACCCCACCTGTGTTTTGTATATGTTTGGGGAGATTACATAAGCCTGTGCACCCTCCATTTTTTCACAGTTATTTGATTGTGAGCCTGGATTGTGTGACTGTTTAGGGACCCAGGTTTTTGGAAGAGACCTTGACGAGGTACCTGGGCTTTTCCAATTTGGCCAGATGCGGTAACTAACTCTTCCATTGCTGCTTTTTATCTTAGTTGAGAGCTTGTGAGTGAGTGCTGGACTTTCTCTGTGTGCTATATTAATGTATAATTTTTTTGTAATTTTCCCTGTTTGGGCCTTGCACCCAGGCCTGTCTGGGGTTAACTGCCTGTGACTCTGGTGACAGTGCAGCTACCTGAGAGTGCTGCTTTGCACCCAGGGCTGTGCATGTTACAGGGTCATAGGATGTGTACCCGGTCCGGCCTGAGAGTGCTGACCCACCCGTGTTTTGTATATGTTTGGGGAGATTACATAAGCCTGTGCACTCTCCATTTTTTCACAGTTGTTTGATTGTGAGCCTGCATTGTGTGGCTGTTTAGGGACCCAGGTTTTTGGAAGAGACCTTGATGAGGTACCTGGGCATTTCCCATTTGGCCAGATGCGGTAACTAACTCTTCCATTGCTGCTTTTTATCTTAGTTGAGAGCTTGTGAGTGAGTGCTGGACTTTCTCTGAGTGCTGGACTTTCTCTGTGTGCTATATTAATGTATTATTTTTTTGTAATTTTCCCTGTTTGGGCCTTGCACCCAGGCCTGTCTGGGGTTAACTGCCTGTGACTCTGGTGACAGTGCAGCTTCCTGAGAGTGCTGTTTTGCACCCAGGGCTGTGCATGTTACAGGGTCATAGGATGTGTACCCGGTCCGGCCTGAGAGTGCTGACCCCACCCGTGTTTTGTATATGTTTGGGTAGATTACATAAGCCTGTGCACCCTCCATTTTTTTCACAGTTGTTTGATTGTGAGCCTGCATTGTGTGGCTGTTTAGGGACCCAAGTTTTTGGAAGAGACCTTGACGAGGTACCTGGGCTTTTCCCATTTGGCCAGATGCGGTAACTAACTCTTCCATTGCTGCTTTTTATCTTAGTTGAGAGCTTGTGAGTGAGAGCTGGACTTTCTCTGTGTGCTATAATAATGTATTTTTTTTGTAATTTTCCCTGTTTGGGCCTTGCACCCAGTCCTGTCTGGGGTTAACTGCCTGTGACTCTGGTGACAGTGTAGCTTCCTGAGCGTGCTGTTTTGCACCCAGGGCTGTGCATGTTACAGGGTCATAGGATGTGTACCCGGTCCGGCCTGAGTGCTGGCCCCACCCGTGTTTTGTATATATTCATATACATATATATTTAACCTTTGCTGCCCATCGCTGTGTGACTTACCCCCTTTGCTGCGCTAGGTTCTCATATTGTGTCTCAAGGCATGAAAACGAGGCTCCCATTGGAACTTATGGAAGCAAGTTCATGTTCGCATTGCACCTCACATGTATTACCAGCGCACATTATAGTGTGCTGGTACTACTCAGTTGAGCGCAAATATTGCTTTAGCGTAAGCAATATTTTTAGCTCAACTCGTAATCTGGCTTTAATGTCTCTATAAGCTAAAAATCTAAATGTGTGGTAAAAAATGAAAGCACACCCCAACCAAAAATTTAAAGCTGAAAAAAGTGGTCTTTCCACTACCCCCAAGGATGCTGGACAGTTTGCTACTGGATTCAGAACTCTGACCCTGCAACTTTCTACAAAGAGCTTGCTTGAACGGTGTAGGAGTTCATTATATGTGTCCCTAATTAGCTACAAAAGAGATTGTAAACACACTCTAGGTGCTTATCAACGTTATTGTGTATCCAGATCAGTTACAATGCTGTAATAAACAGATGATACATATTATGTGTATTTAAAAAAAAAAAGATGCAATAAGTTATAATCCCTTAAAACGCATTCAGCTCTCAGAAAAATTTTATTACGCTGATTCCGTGCATCCCTATTAAATATTAATTAAAAAAATAAAGCATTAAAAATTAAAGTTAGAAAACAGAATGAATTAAGATTTAATGAAGAAATGTAAACAGTTCTTGTAAAGATCAGACACAAAATAAAGCTGTTAATAAAGGAGAAATTATCATTATTATTTTGTAATAAATGTAAATTACTATCTTACTATAAAAGTGACCAAAATCTGTCATCTCTGCTTGGAATTTTTCTCTATATTTGCTTATGTATACGGTTTATACATTCAGTGGCTATTCCTTCTAATCAGTAGAGGAAGTATTTGACAGAAAAAATGAAATTATTCTCTTTCATATAAAACACAAGAGGCTAGATTTAAGATTGGCTTACTGGGTATGTGTAATAAGTTCTTTTGAAACGCAGAAATATCATAATCAGTTTGTTAAAGGTCTATAATAGTCAAAAAATGAAATGCTCCAATTCATTAGAATATGGAATGCTATGGGGCGATTTACTAATGTGCGGGCGGACATGATCTGCTGTAGCGGATCATGTTTGTTGCACTTTGATAAATGCTGACAGCATACGTTGTCGGCATTTATCATTGCACAAGCATTTCTACTGAAATGCTTGTGCAGTGCTGCCCCCTGCACATTTGAAGCCAATCGTCCGTTAGCAGGGGGTGTCAATCAACCCGATCGGGTAGATTGATGTCCGCCGCCTCATAGGTAGTGGCCGAGTTAAGGAGCAGAGGTCTTAAGACTGCTGCCTCTTAACTCCTTTTTCTGGCGAGCCTGAAGGCTCGCATGGAAACAGATGCATTGACGGGTTGATAAATCGACCCCTATGTGTTTTACCCATTACCAGTTGCAAAACACAAGAATATTATGGACATCCTTGATTTTTATAATTTTTAATATGTTGGAATTAAGTTTCATATTTCTATGTGATTTTTGCGTCAGGCTGCATCTTTGGACCTGATTAAAACATAGGGGTTGGTTGCAATTATTTAGAAAAATGCATCTCATGATATAGATAGACTTTAATGGTGATTTTCTGTTGAAGTCCATTGTTTTTCCAAAGCATTGTGATCGACCCGATAGTTAAAAAATGTAGCTGACCCAACCAGAAACACTAGTCACACAGCTGGGTCACTAATTTTAAATTGACATGCCCTAAAAAATTAGAACATGTCTTTTTCAACTATAATGGCCCTTTAAAGGGGCTTGGAAGTCAAAGTTTCAGGTTTCAGACAGATTTTACAAAAAATAATATTTTTTTTTCTTCCAAATTGTCATTAAAATAATGTGAACATTCATGAACCTACATAAGTATGCTCTCATGGAAAAGAGATACGGTTCAATAAAAGATACCAAAAGAAAAAAGTAAGTTGGATAACAAAAGAAAATTGGAAAGTGTTTTTGTATGTTCTATCTCAATAGAAATGGAAAAATATACATCTATTTCTTAACAAAAGGCATCATTACTACACTCTCACCTAATACCCTTAGATATACTCCCAACTGCCAAACACAAGTAGCGCTTTATCCAAATGAATCCCTTATCTGACAACACCTCAGATGGATTAACACTTGGCCAATCACAGTAGCATTACTCTCATCCACTGCAAATGCACCACAATCCTACAAAAGACTCTCTCAACCCCAATGACCACCTATAAAATGAACATTCCCATTTAACACTTGGTTTCAGTTTTGACTATAGCCATCATTCTTCTCTAGTGCCATACAAATGGGGTTCCTCTACCTTGATGAAGAATTTTAGTTCTAATCGTCAGTCTCCTGCAGTCAAGAAACCTCAATGCTGATAGAATTAGGTAAATTCCTTTACATTTATAAAAGCTCTGACTGGTGATTAAAAAAATACTTTAACTATCACATTTCACTTCTGATTAGCTGAGAAAGTTGTCCCAAGGAAAATGTCAATTCTGACATTCACTCCACTTCTTTAATTCCATTGGTTATTATTTAACAAATAGGGACACTATATTTTCTTTATTATATTTAAAAGAGGCCATGGGTTAAAGGTACAGTTTACTTTTTTTTATTGTTTAAAAAGATAATGTCTTTATTATTAATTCCCTAATTTTGCATAACCACCACTATGATATTAATACACATTTTACCTCTTTGATTATCTTGTAGCTAAGTCTCTGCAGATTGCCCCCTTATCTCAGATCTTTTGACAGACTTGCATTTTAGCCAATCAGTGTTGATGCATAAATAACTCCATGGGAGTGAGCACAAGGCTATCTATATATACACTTTATAGCTCTTTCCAGTCAAACACCTTGTCATATACCTTTTAACCATTATTAAAAATGTTAATATTTATACAAATACTTTTTATCAGAAACTATATATATGGAGTGTAACATTTTATTTTAATGTATTTTTGATGTGTTTGGTCTTACACGTTACGTGAGGTCTTCACTCGCGCAAAGCTGATAAGTGCAAATTTTGTTTGTGCTAGAGCACACCCATTTACTTTCAACTTGTAATATGCGCCCGTGCTAACAACAGCATGACACTTGTAATGTAGCCCACTGTGTATTAAAATCATATATTTCACTTGCCTACAACCCAATTCCTCTTTAGTAAACAGGAACCGGGATTCTTATGAGCAGGGTCCACATTATGCCTCCTTAATTGATGGAATTTCTGTAATATAATGATATATTATTTGCATTACTAATCTCTAACCCTGCATAATCTGTTGTCTGTTTGAAAATGAAACATAATAATAGCGTAAATTCACACGATCACAAAAGTGTATGCCCGGCTCATTAGCAGCGCCTTGACAATGTACAGCTATATGCCTTTTTTTCTCTACAGTTATTGGCCAAGATTCATAGATGTTTGTAAGGTTGCAGAGGTAACGCGTTGTAAAGGTGAGATCATATAAAAAATGTATTGAGTATCCATATATATTTTCTACGTATTTATTAGTGGGTGATTGGTGGCTAAATGTAGCCACCAATCAGCAAGCACTACCCAGGTGTTTAACCAAAGATGGGCCACCTCGTAAGCTTACCTTCTTGTTTTTTTCAAATAAAGATTACCAACAAAATGAAGAACATTTGATAATAGGAGAAAATGAGAAAGTTGCTTAAAATTGCACGCTCTATCTGAATAGTAAAAGAACAAATTTGGGTTCAGTGTCCCTTTAATGGGACATGAAACCCCCCAAAATATTTCCTGATTTAGACAGAACATACAATTTTTAACAACTTTCCAATTTACTTCTATTATTTAATTTGCTTCCTTCTCTTGTTATCCTTTTCTGACAGGTTTATCTTGGTAAGCTCAGGAGCAGCAAATAACCTAGGTTCTAGCTGCTGATTGGTGGCTGCATATATATACCGATTGTCATTGGCTCACCCATGTGTTCAGTTAGAAACCAGTAGTGCATTGCTGCTCCTTCAACAAATGATACCAAGAGAATGAAGCAAATTTGATAATAGAAGTAAACTGGAAAGTTGTTTAAAATTGTATGTTCTACCTAAATCATGAAAGGAAATGTTTGGGTTTCATGCCCCTTTAAGTTAGAGAAAAGCAGATTTAAGGTAAATGTAAGGAAGCATCTTTTTTTTTTTTTTAACAGAAAAAGTGGTGGATTCAGGGAATAAACTTCCAACAGATGTGGTAAAAACAGGGACTATAAAAAAATTGAAAAATGCCTGGGACATGCAAAAGGTTATTCTAAGAAACAGTAACGTAATATGGTTAGATTTGATTGGCCCTTTGATTGGCCCCTTCTTCTTGTGCGTAACAGAACATTTTCATTTCTCCTTTCTGATTTTTAAATTCATCAAGGTTTTTTTAATTTTAAAATAACAATAGTCAAGTCTTACTTTACAACTGTAGAATTGTTTTTGTATTAAATATGTGTGTTTTGTCTAATACTCTATGGGGCCGATTTATCAAATGTTGGGCGGACATGGTTTGCTGTAGTGAATGATGTCCACCTAACATTGATAAATGCCGACAGCATACGCTGTCGGCATTTATCATTGCACAAGCATTTCTGGTGAAATGCTAGTGCAATGCGGCCCCCTGCAAATTCGCGGCCAGGGGGTGTCAATTATTCCGACCGTAACTGATCATGATGATTGCAGTCTGCCGCCTCAGAGGTGGCAGACGAGTTAAGGAGCAGCGGTCTTAAGACCCCTGTTTCTTAACTCCTGTTTCCGGCGTAAGCAGCATCCGCTTCTTAGTAAATCGACCCCTACTTTTTAAATTTATTTTTATGTGTTGCTATTTTTTATGCATATAAGTAAAACAACAGACATACATTCAAATCATTTCCATATTTTAAAAAAAATTGTGTTTAGAAACATTAACGATATATTGAAATTGAAATCTTAAAACTGAACAAATTTCCCTTTAAATTTCAATATTTATTTGGGTTTTACCATTGAAAATAAAAGCTATGCCTTAATTTCGGACTGTACCTTTGTTTTTGTGGTATATATGTTTACAACATTAATTAGAAAAGTATAAAAAAATGGCACTGAGCACAGTCCTTAGCTCAGGTATGCGCACAACACGTATTTTATTGACCTTGGTCAGAGTTCTAAAATGATCTTTCCTTTCAATTAGTCATTTTAAATAAAACCCTCAAAGTGACATGGCAGTACGTTAACTGGAAGCTGAAGTTGTTTTCTTGTCTCTTTAGTAAATTTTTCTTCACTTTTGGACCTGCTCAACATGACATCTTGAGGTAATAATGGGCAGAAAAGATTTCATTTTTAATAACATATAAATTTGGTGCCTGTACATAGTTGTCAAGACGCCTTGCCAGAAAAGCTTGACAGGACTGTGTATAATCTGAAGTGGGCAAACCTTGGACGGTCAGTTGACAAAAGAAAAGTAGTATTATATTGCTGGTTACCTGTCAAATGCAATATATTATACCCACAGCTTCCTGATATTTACTAGCAATGGGGAAGTAATTGCAGACTGAATATTAACATCCCCTGGTTTGTTTGCATAGGATCATTATGCATAATTTCAAATTATATTATACAGTGAATGCAAAAATCTTCTATAAGGAAGAAAAAAAAAGCAAAACAAACAATGTTTGGATTCCACATCTAATAAAGTCAGATGTTCAGATTTCATGTATAAATTTAACATTACCGCACACTGCAAAGAAACAAAATAAGATAAATCAAAAAGTTATGCATCTCTGTTAAAGCAAATCATGTCTTTTTACCCTAGTGGAGATTTGTTTTCAAATTCAATTCATTTTTCAACAAAGAATACTCTTGTATTTTGATTCAATTTCATTTCTTCTAGGTTATTCGCTTGCGTACTTTATTGATTCCCAAGCTCTCTTATCATTTGCATACAGTAGCTGTAGTTTGTGAGAGAAGTTTGGCTCAAGTTAAAGGGACGTAAAAATACAAAAAAAACCATTTTACTATTGGCTTGAATATAACTGTGTATATAAATATATGTTTAACCCATGGACTAATAAGAAAATGAAAGGGACACGTTAGAAATTCCTAAATCCCTATATGGAGAATACTGGTTCAGAGTTAAAGACAAAACTGCTTTGAATTACATTTTCCAGAGAGATGCTTTTCATGAAGTAGAGGATTTCTAACATGCACCTAGATTATTAGCTTTGCGCTATAGAGGGTGCGAAACGAACGCAACAAAAGTTGTGTTATTTCACCCCATAGCGCTGCCATTACGAGTTTCTGAAAAGCCTCCTTGTGTGTGCGATATGGTGGCGTTAAGCTCCATACCGCACAAAATCCAAGGGCTGAGAATACGTGCTTGTGCACGTTTTCCCCATAGACATCAATCGAGAGAGAGTGTTAGAAAAAAACTAATACCTGAAGCGCGGAATGAAAAGCTCTGTAAAGCAACCACATTGATGTCTATGGGGAAAAAAAGTTATGTTTAAACCTAACACCCTATAAAATGTAGCCACAAATCAGCAAGCGCTACCCAGGTGCTGAACCAAAAATGGGTTGGCTTCTAAGCTTACATTCCTGCTTTTAAAATAAAGATAGGAGGAGAACAAAGAAAAATGTATAATAGGAGTAAATTAGAAAGTTGCTTAAAATTACATGCTCTATCTGAATCATGAAAGTTTAATTTTCACTATACTATCCCTTTAATAATAATGCTTTCAAGAATAGTTTATTTGTAGTAACTAACAAAATGCAAAGTGAGTGAACAGAAAACAAACTTAAATCAAATCAATAATTAGTGTGACCACCCTTTGCCTTCAAAATGGCATTAATTCTTCTAGGTACTTTTATGCAAAGTCAGGGATATTTGTAGGCATATTGTCATATCGTCACTTATATAATTGTATAAACAATTATACCAAACAAGAGTTAATGATCATCAATTTAATATGAACAGTACTGTCCACTATACATATAAATATATATATCATTCTTTTAGATAGATATATACACAAATTAAAACCTATTTATAAAATATCAATTCAAAATTGTAGACATTTGAAAATGCCATAAAATCCTGTTTTCTTGGCAGATATACCAATAAAGGGGAAAAACAGATCTGAAATCACGATCGAGGACATACAGTAGAATATGAGGTTAGTTGTTGTAACCATCCATAGCAATAGTGAGAACCACTTAAAAAGTAATAAAATATTAATCATATAGCTGCTGGGCAAATTGGTGCATTTGTTGTGTATGCTTTGCTCACATACTAAAATAGTAAAAGCATTGGTTTTTAAGTGATAAACAGAGTTTGTTTCCAAAAATAAGCCACACATGAAAGAGACAAATAGACAAGTGGAACTGGCAAAGGAGTTGATTTCTAAATATATTGTTTTATAGAAATGGCTTGCGTAAGAACCTATGTGTATATATATATATATATATATATTCCTCTTTTGCAAGAAGGCACTCACTGGTCTTAGTAAAAAACAACTTTTAATTCATATATTTAAAAAGCAAATACATCCATAACGTTTCGATGTCGTTATGACATCTTTGTCAAATGTTCTGCTAACATCACCAATATAGGACAATCATGTTCCCAAAGTAGAAAATCGCTAACAACATACATCTATATACAACCTTATATATCCATTCATATTCACATTTTCCCGCTCCTGCAGTTCCTCCATCTCCCCCCTGACGTCATTGCGCTCAAACGTGGGCGTGAGCGTGAGACGTCATTCGTTTCCAATTGGCTATGTGTCTCCATGGCAACCGCTTGTAAACACACTACGGTATGTCTTTCTTAGCCGCTCCTACTATTGTCATCACGCAACAGCGTGATTATAGCCCTATCGTATAGGCTAATCAGCAGGCGGTTGTCATGGGAACCTACAGCCAGGAAAAACATAAACACCAACAAACTGTGTTAGTCCCAGTATAAGGCGTATGAGTTCAGATGGGCATCGAATGATATGACAGCTTGAGGATGAAGATAAACTTCATATGAAGCACAACAGTAAGGTTGTATATAGATGTATGTTGTTAGCGATTTTCTACTTTGGGAACATGATTGTCCTATATTGGTGATGTTAGCAGAACATTTGACAAAGATGTCATAACGACATCGAAACGTTATGGATGTATTTGCTTTTTAAATATATGAATTAAAAGTTGCTTTTTACTAAGACCAGTGAGTGCCTTCTTGCAAACGAGGAATGGATACAATTTATGTGAAGTGCACCCTGGCAGTTGTGGTAATGTAAGACTGTGCTTATCTCTTTTTGGAGGATATTTATATATATATATATATATATGTATACACACACACATATAAATATAAATATATATATATATGTATGTAAATTAGAGCTGCAACAACTAATCGTCATAATCGATAATAATCGATTATGAAAATAGTTGTCAACGAATCTCATAATCGATTAATCGATTAGTTGGTTTGCAATTAGTTGGTCTGTGCACAACACCAGCTGCTTCACTCCAATGAACTCCTGCATATGGTATTGTGTTTTATGGTTATGTACTTAGCCTAAAGGACATCTACTTTTCACTTTTTCAGGACAGTACACGTTTACAATTACCCCTGTCTTATGTGCAACCCAGCTATCATAGTCATCATTTGGATTGTTTATATTAAATCTGGTGATTTGGAACTATGCTTTTCATGATATAGTGCCGAGCTTGTTATTTATACCTAGCCCTAGATTGATGGGAGTTATTTAAATTGATGTGCACTATTATCTGTTTGCACAATTATTAGCATATTGCTTGCATTGCTGATTATATGTACTGTATAAATAAATGTGTAAGGCTTTGTCCTGTTATTGATATACAGTCCTTAGTGCTTCTGATTTTGTTTTTTATTGTTTTTTTACATTTTTAATAAATTGTGATAATATGTACCAGATTCAACCTTTATAAGTATATATCCGTTATTTTTAGAGCGGCCTAGATATTTCCCCGAACCTTATAGCTGGTTATTTACCATTGCATATAGATATTAAAGATATTTTTATGTTAAAATGAAGTCAAGGGTTACTTTGAGAGGCCCCTTGCCAAGGTAGAAAACACTTTAGCATTGGTGAAGAGCTAACAAAGATAAATATCCCACTTTGGTGAAATTGACAAAACCCTACTTATACACCTCAAGCACCTCAACACCATCTGAGTGCCTTTTCTCTGCTGCAGGAAATATAGCTGCAAAAAGAGAACCAGCCATAGCCAGAAGCATGTGGACATGTTGAGATGTTTGCATTTCAATGCAAAGTTTCTGAAAGAGTGAATAACAGAATGTTATTAACAGTGATAGTCTAACTCTTTCTAGTTCTACCTCTTTTCAAACAGTTTGTGGTTTTGTTTAATTATAAAACTGTTTTCTGCTGCTTAAAAATTGAAGAAACAGTTGTGTTAATGTAAAGTTTTAGTCTGAAGTTTATATTTGTAACACTCATTATGTGGATATTATTTAAAACATAGAAAACTATTATTGATTCTCTTTTTATCCGATTAGTCGATTAATCGAAAAAATAATCGGCCGATTAATTGATTATGAAAATAATCGTTAGTTGCAGCCCTTATGTAAATGTATATAAACCCTTGTTTGTGGCTGTAGGTTAGGGACCCAGGGAAGAAGAGACCTTGACATGATCCTGGGCCAATCACCAAATGCTTTTAATCTAGCTGTGAACTTGCACGAGAGTGCCAGACTTTCTATGTCTTTTATTAATAATTTTGTTTTGTGATTCTCCCTATGCGTTTTGCACTCAGGCTTGGCTGGGATTAACTGCCTGAGTCCCTGAAAGCTGTTCCGCTGTTTCGAGTGCTGGTGAGAACCCAGGGCTGTGAGTTTTGCAGGGTCATAGCATATGTACCCAGTCTGGTTTGAGAGTGCAGACCATTTATACGATTTGTATGTGTCTAGGGAAATTACAAAGGGCCTGTGTCACCCTTGTTTGTATCTCAGTGTGTTTGGTTGAAGGCATGCATTGTGTGGCTGTAGGTTAGAGACTCAGGGAGGAAGAGACCTTGATGTGGTCTTGGGCCTATCACCATTTGGCCAAATGCTGTAACTAACTTTTCCATTTTACTTTTAATCTAGCTGTGTGCTTGCATGAGAGTGCCAGACTTTCTATGCTTTGTGTTAATAATTTTGTTTTGTAATTTTTCCTATGGGCTTTGCATCCAGACTTGGCTGGGGTTAACTGCCTTTGAGTTTTGCAGGGTCATAGGGTGTGAACCCTGTCTAGTTTGAGAGTGAAGTCCATCTCTGTGTTTTGTGTGTGTGTATATATATATATATATATATATATATATATAAAAAACTATCTATCTATCTATCTATCTATCTATCTATAGAGAGAGAGAGAAAATTTAGGACACTGTGGCCTAGAATTCAGTGGTTCTCAACCAAAGTGATCTCAAGGCCCGGTTAATTTGAGCTGGACATGTCCAGGGCCCGGTAGTTTGTATATATATCTCAGCAGAAGTAGACTGATCAGCCAGGCAAATAGGAACGGGGCCGAGGGACCAGCAGGTAGGGGGGCCCACAAATGGCATCTCCACTGATCCTGGTGCGTTCCTTAAAGGGACACTGAAACCAATTTTTTTCTTTTGTGATTCAGATAGAACATGCAATTTTAAGCAACTTTCTAATTTACTTCTATTATCAATTTTTCTTTGTTCTCTTGCTATCTATCTTTACTTGAAAAAGAAGGCACAGGACCCTGGACAGCACTTGTTTATTGGTGGGTGAATTTTTCCACCAATCAGCAAGAACAACCCAGGTTGTTCACCAAAAATGGGTCGGCATTTAAACTTACATTCTTGATTTTTAAATAAAGATACCAAGAGAATGAAGAAAATTTGATAATAGGAGTAAATTAGAAAGTTGCTTAAAATTTCATGCTCTATTTGAATCACGAAAGAAAAAAATTTGGGTTCAGTGTCCCTTTAAGCTGGAGTTTTCAGTTGCCCTATCAGTAACTAAGCAGTTAAATGTGGGTTTAATAGGGGCCCTGAAGTGTGAGGGGTCCTGCCGGGGGTCTGTCGCTGTGAGGGCCATGGAGTGTGGGGTCTGGCCCTGAAGGTTGGAGGCCCTTTATCTGGCCTTTAATGTTGGGGGTCCTGGCTCTGGAGGTTGAGGGGCATGTTGGGGGCAGGGCAGGGAGCCTACCATGTTCATTTGCATAACATTGAATACATTTGGGTCAGTGTGAGACAGTTTTCCTGGGGCCTTGATTGGTCTCAGTCTGCCCCTGGTGTGCAGTGGGGTAAGAGTGTGCAGTGGGGGCATGACAGGTTGGGGCCCACCAGCAGGGCTATCACGGCCTGGTACTGGGCCACAGCCCGGCTGTTGAGAAACCAGGGCCTAGATTACAATTGGAGTGTCAAAGTAATTATCTAATAGGGTTTTAACACAGCATTATTTTCATACGCTTAGATTTAGAGTTTGGCGTCAGCCGTCAAAAGCAGCGTTAAGGGGTCCTAACGCTGCTTTTTACCGCCCGCTGGTATTAAGAGTCAGGCAGGAAAGGGTCTACCGCTCACTTTCTTTCCGCGACTCCAGGCTAGCGCAGATCCCCCTACGTCAATTGCGTATCCTATCTTTTCAATGAGATTTGCCTAACGCTGGTATTTGGAGTCTTAGAAGAAGTGAGCGGTAGAGCCTCTACCGACAAGACTCCTACCGCCAAAAAATGTCAGTAGTTAAGAGCTTTATGGGCTAACGCCGGAACATAAAGCTCTTAACTACTGTGCTATAAAGTACACTAACACCCATAAACTACCTATTAACCCCTAAACCGAGGCCCCCCCCACATTGCAAACCCTATAATAAATTTTTTTAACCCCTAATCTGCCGACCGGACACCGCCGCAACCTACATTATCCCTATGAACCCCTAATCTGCTGCCCCTAACATCGCTGACACCTATATTATATTTATTACCCCCTAATCTGCCCCCCGCTAACGTCTACACTTTTTAACCCCTAATCTGCCGACCGGACCTCTCCGCCACTAGAATCAATGTATTAACCCCTAAACCGCCATACTCCCGCCTCGCAAACCCTATAATAAATGTATTAACCCCTAATCTGCCCTCCCTAACATCGCTGCCACCTACCCACAATTATTAACCCCCAATGTCGCCGCTACTATAATAAAGTTATTAACCCCTAAACCTAAGTCTAACCCTAACACCCCCTAACATAAATATAATATAAATAAAACAAAATAATATTCCTATAATTAAATAAATTAATCCTATTTAAAACTAAATACTTACCTAGAAAATAAACCATAAGATAGCTACAATATAACTAATTATTACATTGTAGCTATTTTAGGATTTATATTCATTTTACAGGCAACTTTGTATTTATTTTAACTAGGTACAATAGCTATTAAAAAGTTAATAACTATTTAATAGCTACCTAGTTAAAATAATTACAAAATAACCTGTGAAATAAATCCTAACCTAAATTACAATTAAACCTAACACTACACTATCATTAAATTAATTAAATAAATTAACTACAATTACCTACAATTAAATGTAATTAAATAAACTATAGTACAAAAAAAACCAAACACTAAATCACAGAAAATAAAACAATAATTACAAGAAGTTTAAACTAATTACACCTAATCTAAGCCCCATAATAAAATAATAAAGCCCCCCAAAATAAAAAAATGCCCTACCCTATTCTAAATTACAAAGTAATCAGCTCTTTTACCAGCCCTTAAAAGGGCTTTTTGCGGGCATTGCCCCAAAGTAATCAGCTCTTTTACCTGTAAAAAAAAAATACAACCCCCCAACATTAAAACCCACCACCCACATACCCCTACTCTAACCCACCCAAACCCCCTTAAAAAAACCTAACACTAACCCCCTGAAGATCTCCCTACCTTGAGTCGTCTTCACCCAACCGGGCCAAAATCTTCATCCAAGATGCGCAGAAGAGGTCCTTCATCCGGTAGAAGTCTTCATCCAGGCGGCGTCTTCAATCTTCATCCATCCGGAGAGGAGCAGAGCGGAGCCATCTTCCAAGGAGCCGACGCGGAGCCATCCTCTTCATCCGGAGTCTTCTTACACAATGACAGTACCTTTAAGTGACGTCATCCAAGATGACGTCCCTTCAATTCCGATTGGCTGATAGGATTCTATCAGCCAATCGGAATTAAGGTAGGAAAAATCTGATTCGCTGATTCAATCAGCCAATCAGATTGAAGTTCAATCCAATTGGCTGATCCAATCAGCCAATCGGATTGAGCTTGCATTCTATTGGCTTTTCCAATCAGCCAATAGAATGCAAGCTCAATCCGATTGGCTGATTGGATCAGCCAATTGGATTGAACTTCAATCTGATTGGCTGATTGAATCAGCCAATCAGATTTTTCGTATCTTAATTCCGATTGGCTGATAGAATCCTATCAGCCAATCGGAATTGCAGGGACGCCATCTTGGATGACGTCACTTAAAGGTACCATCATTGTTTAAGAAGACTCAGGATGAAGAGGATGGCTCCGCGTCGGCTCCTTGGAAGATGGCTCCGCTCCGGATGGATGAAGATTGAAGACGCCGCCTGGATGAAGACTTCTACCGGATGAAGGACCTCTTCTGCGCACCTTGAATGAAGATTTCGGCCCGGTTGGGTGAAAATGACTCAAGGTAGGGAGATCTTCAGGGGCTAAGTGTAAGGTTTTTTTAAGGGGGGTTTGGGTGGGTTAGAGTAGGGGTATGTGGGTGGTGGGTTTTAATGTTGGGGGGGGTTGTATTTTTTTTTACAGGTAAAAGAGCTGATTACATTGGGCAATGCCCCGCAAAAAGCCCTTTTAAGGGCTGGTAAAAGAGCTGATTACTTTTGTAATTTAGAATAGGGTAGGGCATTTTATTATTTTGGGGGGCTTTTTTATTTTATTAGGGGGCTTAGATTAGGTGTAATTAGTTTAAACTTCTTGTAATTTTTTTATTTTCTGTAATTTTTTTTGTATTATAGATTAGTTTATTTAATTGTATTTTAGTTTAGCTAATTGTAGTTAATTTATTTAATTAATTTGATAGTGTAGTATTAGGTGTATTTGTAATTTAGGATTTATTTTACAGGTAATTTTGTAATTATTTTAACTAGGTAGCTATTAAATAGTTATTAACTATTTAATAGCTATTGTACCTAGTTAAAATAAATACAAAGTTGCCTGTAAAATAAATATAAATCCTAAAATAGCTACAATGTAACTATTAGTTATATTGTAGCTATATTAGGGTTTATTTTATAGGTAGGTATTTAGTTTTAAATATGAATAATTTATTTAATGATAGTAAATTTATTTCGTTTAATTAAAATTATATTTAACTTAGGGGGGTGTTAGGGTTAGGGTTAGACTTAGGTGTTAATAACTTTATTATAGTAGCGGCGATGTTGGGGGCGGGAGATTAGAGGTTAATATTTGTAGGTAGGTGGCGGCAATGTTAGGGAGGGCAGATTAGGGGTTAATAAAATTTATTATAGTGTTTGCGAGGCGGGAGTGCGGCGGTTTAGGGGTTAATACATTTATTATAGTGGTGGCGAGGTCCGGTCGGCAGATTAGGGGTTAATAAGTGTAGGTAGGTGGCGGCGACGTTGGGGGGGGCGCAGATTAGGGGGTAATAAATATAATATAGGTGTCGGCGATGTTAGGGGCAGTAGATTAGGTTGTAGGTTGCAACGGTGTCCGGAGAGGCAGATTAGGGGATAATAATAAAATGCAGGTGTCAGCGATAACGGGGGCGGCAGATTAGGGGTTAATAAGTGTAAGGTTAGGGGTGTTTAGACTCGGGGTTCATGTTTAGGGTGTTAGGTGTAGACTTAGAGAGTGTTTCCCCATAGGAAACAATGGGGCTGCGTTAGGAGCTGAACACTGCTTTTTTGCAGGTGTAAGGTTTTTTTTCATCCAGCTCAGCCCCATTGTTTCCTATGGGGATATCGTGCACGAGCACGTTTTTCCAGCTTACCGCTACCGTAGGCAACGCTGGTATTGAGGGTTGAAGTGGAGTTAAATTATGCTCTACGCTCCCTTTTCTGAAGCTAACACAGCCATTCAGACAACTCTAAATAGCAGCGTTGTCTTAAGGGTGCGCTGGAAAAAAAAGCAGCGTTAGCACCGCGGGTCTTTACCGACAAAACTCTAAATCTAGGCCATAGTCTTTTTTTTATAGCCTGTTTTGTATCTGTCCTTAATTGTCCTCAGCGGAAGAGAGTTATAAGGGGAACTTCAGTTTAATTATTTCAGCGGCCATTACGTTATGGAAACAAACCTAGTTTATTGTAACTAAACCTTTACACTTATATCTTCCATTTTTAAACATCTAATATAATTGCAAAAAAAAAAAACCATTTTATTTCTTTATTTCTGAATATGGTGAGTCCACAACGTCATCATTTACTGTTGGGAATATTACTCCTGGCCAGCAGGAGGAGGCAAAGAGCACCACAGCCAAGGTGTCAAGTATCATTTCCCTTCCCACAAACCCCAGTCATTTGACCAAAGGGAAATAGAAAAAAAAAAAAGAATTAAAACAAAGGTGTAGAGGTGCCTGAAGTTTAGACAAAAACTGTCTTAAAATAAAGAGCGGGGTCGTGGACCGGAAATAAATACATTTATCAGGTAAGCATAAATTTTGTTTTCTTTCCTAAGATATGGAGAGTCCACAACGTTATCATTTACTGTTGGGAACCAATACCCAAGCTAGAGGACACAGATGACTAGGAAGGGAGAACAAGACAGGCAGACCTAAAGAGAAGGCACCACCGCTTGAAGAACCTTTCTCCCAAAAGAAGCCTCAGCCGAGGCAAAAGTATCAAATTTGGAAAAAGTATGCAGAGAAGACCAAGTTGCAGCATTGCAAATCTGTTCCACAGAAGCCTAATTTTTGAAAGCCCAAGAAGAGTAAACAGCCCTCGTGGAATGAGCTGTAATCCTCTCAGGAGGCTGCTGACCAGCAGTTCATAAGCAAAACGAATTAAAATTCTCAAGCAGAGAGAAAGAAAAGCAGTAGTAGCTTTCTGACCTTTACGCTTTCCAGAGAAGCAAACAAACAGGATAGAGGACTGGCAAAAATTCTTTGTCGCCTGTAGGTATCATTTTAGGGCACACACAACATCCATGTTGTGCAACTAACGTTCCTTATGAGAAGAAGGATTAGGACATAGAGAAGGAACAACAATTTCCTGATAAATATTTCTTTCAGAAACCACTTTAGGAAGAAAACCCAACTTCGTACGAAGAACCACCTTATTAGCATGAAAAAAAAGGATAAGGCGTATCAATCTGCAAAGCCGAGAGTTCTGAAACTTTCCGAGCAGAAGAGATAGCAAAAAGAAACAAAACCTTCCAAGATAATAATTTAATATCTATGGAATGCAAAGGCTCAAACTGATTCTGCTGTAAAACTTTAAGAACAAGGTTAAGGTTTCAAGGAGGAGCAACATACTTAAACACAGGCCTGATTCTGACCAGGGCCTGACAAAAGGATTAAACATCTGGCATATCAGCCAGACGTTTGTGTAACAAAACAGACAATGCCGAAATCTGACCTTTCAGAGTACTGACTAACAATCCTTTCTCCAGATCCTAGGGATCCTAACCCTACTCCAAGAGTAACCCTTGGATTCACACAATAAAGGTATTTAAGCCATACCTTATGGTAAATCTTTCTAGTAACAGGCTTGCGAGCCTGAATCATGGTCTCAATGACGGATTCAGAAAAGCCATGCTTAGACAGAACTAAGCTTTCAATATCCAAGCAGTCAGCTTCAAAGAAAGGAGATTTGAATGAAGGAATGGACCCTGAGTTCGAAGGTACTTCCTCAGAGGCAACCTCCAAGGGGGAAGAGAGTACATCCTCACTAAGTCCGCATACCAGATCCTGCAAATCCACGCAGGGGCTATTAGAATTACCGATGCTCTCTCCTGCTTCATACGAGCAATGACTCGTGGAAGGAGTGTAAATGGATGAAACAGGTAAAACAGACTGAAATTCCAAGGAACTGCCAGAGCATCTATCAGATCGGCCTGCGGATCCATTGATCATGAACCGTACCTTGGAAGCTTGGTGTTCTGTCGAGGCACCATCAGATCAAACTCCGGCATCCCCCATTTGAGGGTTAACCTGGAAAACACCTCAGGATGGAGCGCCCACTCCCTGGGATGAAATGTCTGTCTGCTCAAGAAGTCCACTTCCCAGTTGTTCACTTCTGGGATTTGGATGGCAGATAGACAGCAATTGTGAGCTTCCGCCCACTGAACAATCCGAGCCACCTCCTTCATGGCTAAGGAACTCCAAGATTCTCCCTGGTGGTTGATGTGTCCGACTCGAACCTGATAAACCTGGCTAAGGACAACTGAGGCCAAGCCATCAGAGCATTGTAAATCGCCCTCAACTCCAAGATGTTTATGGGGAAAGCAGACTCCTCCCGAGTCCATAGTCCCTGCACCTTTACCGAGTCCCAGACTGCACATCAGCCTAGCAGGCTGGCATCCGTGGTCACAATCACCCAGGAAGGTCTCTGGAAGCATGTGCTCTGAGACAGATGCTCCTGAGAAAGCCACCATGGGAGAGAGTCTCTCGACTGATCTAGATCTATCCTTTGAGACAGATCCGAATGGTCCCCGTTCCATTGACTGAGCATGCATAACTGCAGGGCTCTTAAATAGAATTGAGCAAAGGGAATGATGTCCATGGAAGCGACCATTAGACCAATTACCTCCATACATTGAGCCACTGATGGTCGAACAGTAGCTTGCGGAGAGAGACAAGAGGAAAGAAGCTTTGATTTCCTGACCTCCGTCAGAAATATTTTCATAGTTAGGGAACGTATTATGGTCCCTAAAAAAACTACCCTTGTAGCTGGAACAAGGGAACTCTTTTCTAGATTCACTTTCCATCCGTGGGAGCGTAGAAAAGACAACAAGAGATGGTGCCTGAACCAATATGTCATCCAGGTATGGCGCTACAGCAATTCCCTGAGATCTGATCACTGCCAAGAGAGCCCCCAGAACCTTTGCGAAGATTCTGGGAGATGTGGCAAGACCAAATGGAAGAGCCACAAACTGAAAGTTTTTGTCTAGAAAGGCAAATCTCAGGAACTTGTGATGATCCCTATAAATAGGAACATGAAGATATGCAATCTTCAGGTCTATGGTGGTCATGAACTGACCCTCTTGGACTAGGGGAAGAATGGAATGAATAGTTTCCATCTTGAAGGACGGTACTCTGAGAAACTTGTTTAGACTCTTCAAGTCTAGAATGGAACGGAAAGTTCCCTCTCTTGGGAACCACAAACAGATTGGAATAAAAACCTAGGCCCTGTTCCCGCACAGGAACTGGAATCTATCACTCCCAGGAAGGAAAGATCCTGAACACATTTCAAGAACACCTCTCTTTTTATCTGGTCTGCAGATAATCTTGAGAGATTGAATCTGCCACTGGGAGGAAAGGTCTTGAATTCTAATTTGTAACCCTGAGATACTATGTCCACAGCCCAAGGACCTGGAACATCTTGTATCCATGCTTGAGAGAACTGAGAAAGTCTGCTCCCCACTTGATCCAATCCCGGATTGGGGGCAAACCCTTCATGCTGATTTAGACTCAGCTGCAGGTTTCTTTGAATGTTTCCCCTTGTTCCAAAACTGATTGGGTTTCCAAGAAGACTTGGACTGTTCCTGCTTGGAAGAAGACAAGGACTTTCCTCTGAAATTTCGAAAGGAATAAAAATTACTCTGACAACCGCTAGGTCTATTCTTCTTGTCTTGTGGTAGAAAAGACCCTTTTCCACCCAAAATATCAGAAATTATTTCTGCCAGACCAGATCCAAACAAGGTCTTACCCTTGTAAGGAATCGCCAGAAGCTTGGACTTAGAGGAGACATCGGCTGACCAAGATTTCAGCCCCAATGCTCTGAGCGCTAGCACAGCGAAGCCAGCTATCTTGGCTCCCAGTTTAATAACCTGCATGGAAGCATCTGTAATAAAGGAATTGGCTAACTTAAGAGCCTTAATCCTGTCTTGGATTTCCTCTAAGGAAGTCTCTACCTGAACAGAATCTTGCAAGGTGTCAAACCAATAGGCTGCCACACTTGTTACAGTGGCAATACATACTGCAGGTTCCCATTGGAGACATTGATAAACATGCATAAGAAGAAGGAATTATACTGTCTGAATCTGAGATTTCAACCTCAGAAGCTACTGATGTATCCTCCTCATCAGAATTATGAGGAAGGGTAACCAGAGTAGTAGAAGCTGGAGCAGAAACCTTACTATCTGAATCTCTTATTTTCCTCTTGCATTTTCCCTGTAGCATGGCAATGGCAGCTAATGCTGCAGATACCGCAGAAGATACTTGGGCAGCAATTTCTTGTTGGAAAAAAAACTCCTCCAGGAGGTTGAGAGGAACCGCAGGGCACTGCATTTGACGCTATTATGGCTTGGGACATCTGAGGAGAAAGCTATGGCATTGCCTGAACACCATCATCCTGAGAGACTGTTGGCTCAGAAACAAAGAGTTTATCTTTATTTTTAAATTTCTATCTATGCATAAGTAACAAAAATGTCAAGGGCGGAACAATTGGAATATCCAAGAAAAGCAAAGTGGACAGCTATCCATAGGAACAGCATCCTGCTCCATGATGAGGAAAAAACAAAAACAAAAAAAACATTTTCAAATTAAAAATGCTTCTTGAGTACTGTCCCTTGAAGAGACCAAAAATCAATATGAACTTTACTGAAAATCAAACCACGTCCCCAAGCGAGTAGGATTTGTCCCTAAGTAATAAAACAGATATTGGGTAGCAACAGATTAAGCGTACAGATTCTTGAAAATTTTTATTGACAGTTAAACTGCACCTCTACATCTCAGCCCTGCGACTGAAGTGTCTACCTGCCCCCTTCAAAAACGAGTGGAGAGTTGGACCGTTCCCTGCCGTCACTACTCCGTGCTGTATCCGCAACCGCTCTGACAAAATTCTCAAAGAGTGGAACTAGTAGCACACGTGATAGGCCTGTGAAGCTGCACCATATATTGAAAGTGCGCGCTTCAGGCTGGAAGAGGAGCACAAAAGAAAATGAAGCCGCTTCCTGAGTCACTAACAAACTTGCAACCAGCTAAAAGATCGCATCAGATGCAATAACAAAGTGCCAACTTTCAATGTATAATAAATACTTGCCAAACATAAAATGACTAAGACCCATCTATAATCTTTTTCTGAATAAAATCATGAGCCAACGATATGGGGTTAACTGTTTCCTAGCCATAAAGGAAGTTAACCCCAGTCTCTATATCACATACACAGTGTGCCTGCCACTGCCTGAAAAAGACCCTGAACCCAGGGAGTCTATAGGTTAACCCCTTCAGTGCCAGCCTCCTAGCCCCAGAAGACAAAAGGCACTTACCTGCACATCTAGCTGTTCGGCAGGAAGACAGTTCCCACGGTATGGAAGGACGCCACTCCTTACAGAGACCTGTGGAAAAAAGAAAGAACAGAGTAAACCTACTCTGACTTTCTATACTAGGGCAGCATCATGTTAGGAAAAGTGAAGCCCAATTCACCAGTTCCTAATTGCTTTAAAGCCACCACTACCCTACTGAAGAGATTAACATGGACTATGGCTAGACCCAATCCTTGAAAAAAAGGGAAAAAACAGAGTAAACCTACTCTGGCTTTCTATACTATTTAAAATCATGCTTGAAGCGAAGGATATCCAATTTTCTTCAGACACCAAAACTTCACCTCCTCCATGCACCAAGGCAAAGAGAATGACTGGGGTTTGTGTGAAGGGGAGTGATACTTGACAGCTTGGCTGTAGAGCTCCTTGTCTCCTCCTGCTGGCCAGGACTGATATTCCCAACAGTAAATGATGACATTGTGGACTCACCATATCTTAGGAAAAAAATAAATTTATATATTATTCTAAGGCTACTCTTTGCTTTGAATACATCATTATGTCTAGTATGTATTTATTGTTTAACATTCCTTAAAGGAGAAAATTAAATACAGAACACTGCCCCTCTAACCCTTTCAGGACAGTCCCAACCGGCCAAAATCGTATTGTAAAAAAAACAAAAATAAATAAAGCACATGATCATCACTGAGATCATGTGCTTAAAAAACTGCGCTGATTGGCTCTTTGTGGTCTGGGTTGCTACGCACGCCCCCCAGTTGGATCAACCATTTGTTTGTTTCCAGAATAAAGCAGGACGCTGCAAAAGTTTGGACAGTGCATGCCTTCCAAAAGGCGTTTAAGCCCAGCATGGAACATCCAAAAGGCATCTAAGGGTTAAACTATCTACCTTCCTGGGGAAAGTATCAAAATCTAATTCCTAATTACTATTGCTGTGAGCTGTATGCAGAGTGCATTGTTTTCATGCTACAATAATAAGAAATCTCAGTGAATATAAATTTAAAAAAAATTGAAAAATGAAAATATAATGGTATCTTTACTGAATAGGAGGTTCCATCAATTTTCAGCTACCAGATCAAGCATGTCTAAACTACCCTAAAAAGCAAGAAAGCTTAAAGGGATAGTCTAGTCCAAAACAGATTTTCATTATTCAGATAGGGCATATAATTTTAATTTTTTTCTCCGTTTACTTCTATCACAAATTTTGCTATGTTCTCTTGGCATTCTTAGTTGAGGGTGTTAGTTCATGTGTTTCATATAGATAACACTGTGCTCATGCACGTGGAGTTCCTATGAGCCAGAACTTATTGGCTAAAATGCAAGTCTGTCAAAAGAACTGAAATAAGGAGCAGTTTGCAGAGGCTTATTAAAAGATAATCACAGAGGTAAAAAGTGTATTAATACAACTGTGTTGGTTATGCAAAACTAGGGAATGGGTAATAAAGGGATTATCTATCTTTTAAAACAATAACTATTCTGGTGTAGACTGTCCCTTTAAGGGATACTTTTTTTCCCATAGCATATGTATTGTATACAGGGCTTTTTTGTGGGGGTACTCACTGGTACTGAGTGCCACCACCTTTGTCACCTCATAACAGGTAATATTTGTAATCATCATGCAAATACTCTAGTTTTCACAAGAGGGATCTGCAAAATATATCAAGCATAGCATATAACGTTGTCCCTTTGCTTTTCTTAAAGTTACAGAGCACAATATATTAATCAATAATCACTGAGTACCAGAACCTTTTTATGAGTACCGGCAACCCCCCCCCCCCCCAAAAAAAAAAAATAAGAGCACATAATATCTATCTTTCTCTCTATAATAAATATTAAAAGGAAAATATTGATAATAAACACACGAAACATAAAAGATAATTATAAGAAATATGGGTATTGTAGGATGTTCATGTGTGTTCTCACAGGCTTTTTCAAGAAAATTGAAAAAAATATTTGGCTAAAGGTAAATAAATAATTTTATGATTTTAGTGTTTCCATTTCAAAAACTTTACGGCAATCATCAGTAAATATGTAAATGCTCTTAATTAATTTGTGTACAAGTTTCATAGTTTAAAAGTGTGACTTCAACTATATTTTTAACTTAAAAATGCTTTTATTAACTGAGCATGTGCAAAACTAACAATGGGGGAAATAAAACACCAAAATAACTAAAACATTTGACTCAAAAAAGGCAACAACATATTTTAAATAGGTTCAAACTGCTGAAATTGGTAAGACCCCAAAAATTCTTATTGATTGGAATACTGATGTCAAAATGCCGTTTTT
Source organism: Bombina bombina (assembly GCF_027579735.1). Classification (NCBI taxonomy): domain Eukaryota; kingdom Metazoa; phylum Chordata; class Amphibia; order Anura; family Bombinatoridae; genus Bombina; species Bombina bombina. The sequence goes on along the minus strand of NC_069507.1, from coordinate 204,300,386 downwards.
CGTTTGATTATACACTCTTAAAAAAGTTCTAGTTTGTAGAAGAATGAATTGAACAGTTTAGTTCCTCACAGGCCACCATACCTATGTGAAGATGTAGACGAACAGAATGGCTTTGAGACAATCCAAAGGATGTTAACAAGTAGGAGATATGGGTTTAAAGGACTGTGGGTATTTACCTTGCAAAGATTTTGTGATAACCTGTTCTTAAATATGTACGTGTCTGCCTTTTTGTACAGTTTATATTAATTTCCAATACTACCTTTAATTGGTGGCATTTTACTTGTCTTTTTTTGTTTTTCAGTGATACTCTGATCTGCCATTTAAAAAAAGCTGCACCAGTTTCATGAGCTTCTATTCTTCTAGGAGATGCATACTTTTTTATTTGATATACTATATTTTATTAAGAGAATAGGGTTTTATATATTTTATGCATATTAGAATTATTACCTTTAATCAAAAGACTGAAATTTTAAATTACTGTGATGTATTATTGTATTTTTAATGGCAAAATGTTTTGTCACAAATGTTAAAAATATAACTAGGTTATAATTGGGTTTTCAAACCATTTGGAATGGGTTTGAATTGAAAACCCTATAAAAAGCTGTCTAATGCAATTCGCAAGGGAATTCTGATTGGCTGAAATGGAATGATGTCCTGTGTTCAGTATATCCTGTTGGCTTGATGGTCACAGGGCATTATCCACTTTATTGTAGAATCTTTTTAAACAACTATAAATTAAATTTAAACATATGAAAGTATGTCTTCTACTTTAACACTGAAACTTTCATTAGTAAAACACATTATAATCCAACCCATAATAACGGAATGTTATTTTAATTGCAAATATAAGTTTTCCATACTAATTTGCATTTCTTTTTTGCTCTAACAGCATTTAAGACACAACATTATTAGGACTTTCTCACAGAGGGCCAAAGAGTTGCTGCTGTGGAGATACGAGATCAGACAGATGGCTTGGGCATGAATGAGAAACACGGATCCCCCAAGACATGCAAGCAGGAAGAGAGTGCTGAGAATTGAATAAAGTAAGAAAATGAGATTGCTTGAAATTCTAAAAAGTAGAGACAGGGGAGAAAATGTGACAGAGGCCATGGGAGTTTTTGGTGTCTGATGACAGAAGACAGGAAGACAAATGATAAATTAGTATGCTAAATAATTAAGAGCAAAAGAAAAAAAAAAGATGAAAATGCATTAGTTAATTGATTAAAATCGAGGAGTGCAGATATAAAAGTTTAAACTGCAGATTCGTTCATAAGTAAAGTGGGGCAATGATCTGTAAATACATGTGAACGTGTGTAACTCATTTGATGATCAAAGCATTAGAATATATAGGCCAATTTCACGTTGCTAGTATTATTTTTTGAGCCAGCCATTTGGCTGGTGTATAGTGATACTGACTTTCACTAGGTTTACACACTTCTGCATTCCGTTTTACAAATGCGCAAAAATGTTGTTAAGCGTAACCTTACCCACATTTTATGCTTTGACAGCTGCCATATTAATAATTTTTTTTTTTATAAGGGTTCAAGTGTATATGGCAATGTTACTAGCTGCAAAGGGATATAATATATACATATGTGTCTAAATAATAATTCCATACTAATATTTAAAGTGTTTTCGGCAGAGCTTTCCAAACTTTTCATGTTGGTGACACACTTTTTAGACATGCATCATTTTGCAACACAGTAATTCAGTTGTACTAGCAAACAGGAGGTTAAACTAACTTGTTTTAAGAGATACCGACACATACATAAATTATATAATGACAATCACCTAGATTACGAGTTTTGCGTTAGAGGCTGTGCGGTGCTAACGAGCAGTTTATGCTCACAGCTCACTTACAGACAGCACTGGTATTACGGGTTTTTACAACCCAGACAAGAAGTGAGCGTTGAGCAAAATTGTGCTCCTTACCGCACTCCAATACCAGCGCTGCTTATGTTAGCGGTGAGCTGGTGTAACGTGCTCGTGCACGATTTCCCCATAGGAATCAACGGGGAGAGCCGGCTGAAAAAAAGTCTAACACCTGCCAAAAAGCAGCATAAAACTCAGTAACGCAGCCCCATTGATTCCTATGGGGAAATACATTTTATGTCTACACCTAACACCCTAACATGAACCCCCGAGTCTAAACACCCCTAATCTTACACTTATTGCCCCCGACATCACAGCAACCTACATTATATTATTAACCCCTAATCTGCCGCTCCGGACACCGCCGCCACCTACATTATACTTATGAACCCCTAATCTGCTGCCCCCAACATCGCCGACACCGACATTATATTTATTAACCCCTTATCTGCCGCCCCCAATGTCGCCGCCACCTACCTACATTTATTAACCCCTAATCTGCTGCCCCCAATGTTGCCCCCACTATAATAAACATATTAACCCCTAAACCGCTGTACTCACGCCTCGCAAACATTAGTTAAATATTATTAACCCCTTATCTGCCGGCCCTAACATCGACGCCACCTACCTACATTTATTAACCCCTAATCTGCCACCCCCAACATCGCCGCCACTATATTAAAAGTTATTAACCCCTAAACCTAAGTCTAACCCTAAACCTAACACCCCCTAACTTAAATATAATTAAAAGAAATCTAAATAAAACTACTATAATTAATTAAATTATTCCTATTTAAAAATAAATACTTACCTGTAAAATAAACCCTAAGCTAGCTACAATATAACTAATAGTTACATTGTAGCTATCTTAGGGTTTATCTTTATTTTACAGGCAAGTTTGTATTTATTTTAACTAGGTACAATAGTTATTAAATAGTTATTAACTATTTAATAACCACCTAGCTAAAATAAATACAAAAGTACCTGTAAAATAAAACCTAACCTAAGTTACAAATACACTACAATTAAATTATTTCCCTAAATTAAATACAATTAAATTAAATTATATAAAGTACAACCCCCCCCACTAAATTACAGAAATTAATAAACAAATTACAAGATTTTTAAACTAATTACACCTAATCTAATCCCCCTAACAAAATAAAAAAGCCCACCAAAATAAAAAAGCCCTACCCTACCCTACACTAAATTACAAATAGCCCTTAAAAGGGCCTTTTGCGGGGCATTGCCCCAAAGTAATCAGCTCTTTTACCTGTAAAAAAAAAAAGTACAAATCCCCCCCAACATTAAAACCCACCACCGACACAACCAACCCTACTCTCAAACCCACCCAATACCCCCTTAAAGAAACCTAACACTAACCCCTTGAAGATCACCTTACCGGGAGAAGTCTTCATCCAACCGGTCCAAAGTCCTCAACGAAGCCGGGAGAAGTCTTTATCCAAGCCGGGCGAAGTGGTCCTCCAGACGGGCAAAAGTCTTCATCCAGACGGCATCTTGTATCTTCATCCATCCGGCGCGGAGCGGGTCCATCTTCAAGACATCCGACGCGGAGCATCCTCTTCCTTCCGACGGCTAAGACTGAATGAAGGTTGCTTTAAATGACGTCATCCAAGATGGCGTCCCTTCAATTCCGATTGGCTGATAGAATTCTATCAGCCAATCGGAATTAAGGTAGAAAAAATCCTATTGGCTGATGCAATCAGCCAATAGGATTGAACGTCAATCCTATTGGCTGATCCAATCAGCCAATAGGATTGAGCTCGCATTTTATTGGCTGTTCCAATCAGCCAATAGAATGCAAGCTTAGTCCTATTGGCTGATTGCCTTAGCCAATAGAATTTTTTCTACCTTAATTCCGATTGGCTGATAGAATTCCGATTGGCTGTACAATACATATGAAGGAGAGTTGATCTCCGAAAACGTTCCAACAAATTTTGACATTTTTGTGAAAGTCCTGTGAGTGCATTCGTTTGGTAAATATTTAGATTATATTTATGCACCCAGGCAGTTGGCCTCTGGTAGGTTGTTCTGAAGAGTGGATTGAAGTTATATATATATATATATATATATATATATATCTATGAATTATATTTAGCATTTCAATAACGTGCCTTAAGATAACTACGTTTTCATGTGCACTAACCCGACACCACATTAGACCTACCTTGCGAAACCCAAAGCGTGTAATGCATATTTTACATTCTTATGTTCTTCACATAGAAATTGTTTTAATTTTTATTATTAAATTTATATATATATCTGATAATGTTAATGTCAAATATACATCTCTCTCTCTCTATACATACAGGTATAGGTATATACAGAAATATAGAAATATGTTGTCACGCCACGCGCCACTTTAGCCATTGCTAGGGGCGCGGCGTCTCCTTCCCTGCTCCTTGCAAGGGGTTGTGTTGGGTCCGGATGCTTCTCTCTCTCTGATGCCGGTCCGGACGATGGTAGCGCGAATCCTGCGCCTATGTAAGTGTATTCAAAGCGATCTATCACTACCCAAGTATAGGTGTTACTTTGTATGCTCCTGGGTGTGATAGATCGTTGCTACTAATTGCCTTTTTTTGTATGAACCCTGCCTGTCTGACTACTCTCTGCCTGTTAAACACCTTAATTCCTGGACTGCTTTATTGTGGCCAAACCCTGCCTGTCTGACATTCTAGTGGTTTGCCCCTGGACTGCTTTACAATTGCCAAATCCTGCCTGCCTGACCATTCTAGTGGTTTGCCCTTGGATTGCTTTACTGTTGCCAAACCCTGCCTGCCTGACCATTCTAGTGGTTTGCCCTTGGACTGCTTTACCGTTGCCGAATCCTGCCTGCCTGACCATTCTAGTGGTTTGCCCTTGGATTGCTTTACTGTTGCCAAACCCTGCCTGCCTGACCATTCTAGTCGTTTACTTTGGACTACTCTACTGTAGCCGCTGAAGACTACCCTGCCTGTGGTGTGTGCCATTTTCCTCATCTTACTAACTTTCTCTGCTCTGGGATATTCCCTATCTTTCCGGCTCGACGTCGGGATAACAAGACTACTGGCCGAGTTCGGTCTGATAGAGGAGTATCCCACGAGCATTACATATGTATTTACAATAAAAAAAAAAACATATTCTTGTATGTGGAGAACATTGAAATGTTAAATATTAATAACTCATGTTAGGTTAGCACCTGAGCGATAAGTATTAGGTTTTTCCTTCAACGCTGTCTATTGAAGTCTAGCAGAGAATAAGTTAGCGCGTTCACAATATCCAAAGTCCTGAAGTTAGAGTACGTTGGGTTTCTCTAACGCGCAAAACTTTTACTTTCAAATTGTAACATGCACTAAACCATTCGTGCAAAAAGGCTACTTCTGGGGAAGTTTACACTCGAGCGGGAGCACTAAATAGCACGCCACTTGTAATGTATACTGAAGTTAGAGAACGTTGGGTTTCGCTCACCCGCAAACGTTTTACTTTCAACTTGTAAGAAATGCTCGCTAAACCATTTACGCAAAAAGGCTACTTCTAGAGAAGTTTACGCTTGAGCGGGAGCGCTAATTAGCGCAACACTTTTAATCTATCCCTGTGCAGGGCTGAGCGGAAAGCATTTTGTTGCATACAAAATGTTTGCTATATAGCAATCTGGCTTAAACTGTTTTACAAAATGAAACCTGTATTTATTTTTCGCTTGGCAAATTATGCATTAAAGTAAATAAACGACAATTCAGCCATACTAAAATAAAAAAAACAAATAGATCATACTAAAAAATAATATTCTAAATTGTAATCTTTATATCAAACTTAGAGCTCCAGTATTGCTTCCTGCACTCCAATTATAAACAGGTCTGATATAAGAGTATCACATGGAACAAAAGCACAAACAATTTCTTTTAGCCATCAAATACATACTCAAGGTCTTATCAGTTCCAAAGATGTGTATTATTTTTCATTTGACCTCCACTGGGTTTTAGGTGAATTTGTGTTGCAGTTCCATTAACTTGTGTTCTACCTCATTAATAAGTAATTCCATCACTTAAGAACCTTTCTTGTAAATTGGTTTGTACTGTTCCATATAAATAATACACAATTTTCTGTTATCAGCTACGGTAGATGTTTCTTTTACCTATGTATGGCATGTGACATGAGCCTATTTTGCAATTCCATCTAAGATGCTGTATTGAGATAATGCATTTACTGAGAAAACATTCAAATGATTTAGTAGCATAACCTATGTTAGCTTTGCTTAGATTAGACTATAACATATGCAATGTAACCTTTGCAAAGCCACTGATCTAGCAGTATACTAAAAATCTGCAGACTGAAGTTTAAAGAACCATTAAATACAGCAGAATTGCAGAATTAACACATGTATAATACAATAGTACTTACTCAGAATTTTAAATAAACAGTAGATTTTTATCTAACAAATTTTAAAATTGAATTCCATTCCCTACCCCCTCTATCATGTGACAGCCATCAGCAAATCATGGACTCATATACATGACTAATTTACATATACAGTGAGAACTCTTGCACATGCTGAGTAGAAGCTGGTACCTCGGAAAGTATGTAAATAAAACGACTGTGCACAATTTGATGATGGAAGTAAATTGTACAATTTTTTATAAATCATGAATGTTTAATTTTGACTTTAGTGTCCCTTTAAAGGGACAGTTTACTCCAAAATGTTTTTTTAAAAAGATAGATAATCCCTTTATAACCCATTCCCCAGTTTTGCATAACCAACACTGTTATATTAATATAATTTTTTTCTCTGTGATGACCTTGTATCTAAGCCTCTTTTCACATCCCCCTGATAACATGACTATTTATTATGTATTTGACTTGCATTTTATCCAATTAGTGTGTCATCCACAACCCACGGGCGTGAGCACAATGTTATCTATATGGCCCACATTAACTAGCAGTCTCTTGTTGTGACAAGCTTATAAAAAAGCATGTGATAAGAGGCTGTCTGTAGTTTCTTAGGAACAGGCAGAAGTGTAGAAGTTTAAATGTTATAAAGTATATTAATATAACAATGTTGGTTGTGCAAAGCTGGGGATTGGGTAGTAAAGGTGTTAAACAATAAATATTTTGGTGTTGACTGTCCCTTTAAACATGAGATTATGATAGTTTAGAGTGTTTATGGGCAAAGTAAATAGTTTCATAGGCTGATAACTAATGCAAGATGATAATTTGTGCTGCATTTTAATGGAAAGAAATTCAATAACTTTCTTCAATAACATGTTTTTCAAAGTTTTCTGCTATTATAAATGCAGTGGTGTATTTACTTTAAACAGACCACATCTCCCCAGCCAGGTCCTCCCCTTCAGCACATCTAGACCCTGCATGCTCCAGTCCATTTTACATCCACAGCTGCTCGCTACAAACCTGAGGCCCTAGACCTCCATTTGTGGACCTCCTCACAAAACGGGCCACAACCACAAGTCCCCCTCATCTTCGTTTCCTGCACAACCTCCAGAAAACATGTTTTTTAGATCCTGTTTGTCTCAGATATTTATCACAACCCAAAGCCAGGAGCACATGTAAGGGCAAAGAAATAGATAACTAAGGATCAAAGATCTGTAGTAAAACTAATACATGAAGCATTATGATTTGGAAGGCATCATCCCACAGAAAGAGACAGGAATGTTAAGGAATATTGAATAGCAAGACAGGATATTCAGAAGCATCATCATCTGTAGACAAGGAAGCAAAGGCAGCTTTTTATTGTGGACTTTGCCAATTTGTCATCCTGATTTCCAGAAACGAAGTCAAATTTTAATCATTTTAATAGCACTGGGTTTAAAAATTAGATTGAGGTATTAGGAATTATCAAGATCAAAGAATAGATTAATACTATAACATAAAGGTTTAAGCTGCTTTTAAGATTTATAAAAATGACTCACTTCAAAATTATCCAAACTGGCATTTCCCCACTCCAAAAAGAGATACAGCTGGAAAGCTTTGTGCACTCTAGATTAAGTGTATCTGCATTTCTATGCTACCATACAAATGGTGCATATACAGGGAGTAACTAGGAAATACACCTTGTGCCAAGAGAGTTCAGCTACTGTATATTCCATTGACAAGCTGAAATAATGTTGTGTTATTGGATGATTCCCTTAGAGGAAATATTGTCTGGTATTGTGGTACTGCGCAGTCAGTGAGGATGGGGGCATTCTGGAACAATAATGAACCTCTCTATGAAGGGCACAATAGAGCTAAAAGAGCTCTGAGCAGACGCCATACAATTGAAGATTCTAGAGGGTCAATTTATCAAGCTCCGTATGGAGATGATGCCCCGTGTTTCCGGCGAACCTTCCACATTTCGAAAACCATCAGAATAATAGAGGTCAGTTCATAGTATGTCCATTTAACATGATAATGGACTTAATTCCTCTTGTGCTGGGTCTGAAAAACAACAGACTGTAACCTATTACTGGCAAAGTACTATAGCTGCAGAATTACTGAATGCATTTTTAACATTGATAATAAAAACATCACCGCTACAGGACATTACAACATTAATCAATACTGCTTTTTATTATTACTATTATGCATTGATTTATAAAGATGAATTATATTCTGCATACGTGTGATTACAGAATATTATTGTTTGAAACAACATAATTATACTATACAAAGGTAGTCTACTAAACAAATGGGCTTGTGAGTTCTCATAATAAATGACATATAGGGGCCTATCTATTATTGTGCGAGCGGACATGATCCGATATTACAAATCATGTCCACTGCACATTGATAAATGCATACGCTGTCAATCATCCGCTAGCAGGGGGTGTCAATCAACCTGATCGTATTCGATCGGGTTTATTTCTGGTGATGTCTGTCCGCCGCCTCAGAACAGTGCCAAACAAGTGACTGGCGCAGGGTTGGTTAACCTTGGTCGTCACACCAAGCTCCAGAGGACACAATGAATAACGAGAGCGGGAAAAAAAAGGAAGCGTCGGACCCTATTCTGAGGCACCACAGCCTGCAAAACTTTTCTCCTCAAAGCTGCTTCAGCCAAAGCAAAAACATCAAACTTGTAAAATTTTGAAAAAGTATGTAAGTAGGACCAGGTAAGCCACCTTACAAATCTGATCCATAGAGGCCTCGTTCTTAAAGGCCCAAGAGGAAGCCACTGCTCTAGTGGAATGAGACGTTATCCTCTAACAAACTTCAAGGCGCAAACCACATCCAAATTGTGAAGTAAGCATTCCTTCAATGAAGAAGGATTAGGACTCAAGGAAGGAACCACAATATCCTGCGATCTGACACAACCTTAGGAAGAAAACCTAATTTAGTCCGTAAAATTGCCTTACCTGCATGAAAAATCAGATAAGGGGCTCACATTGCAAAGCAGAGATCTCAGAAACTCTGCGTGCAGAGTCAATAGCGAATAAAAAGAGAACTGTTACGGTTACCCTTAGTCTCGCTGAGAGATGGACCGCTTAGTAGCCTGGATCCCTATTGCTAAAGAGGGGAGAAGCTGCTTTCCATAGTATTCTATATGAGTCTCGCAAATATAGAATAATCTCCCTTAGCTGTAGTACAGCTAGGATACCCTTCTGCCCACAAAAACGAGTCAACGCTGCGATTGAGGGTCAAACAAGAACTCAGCACTGGGATGCCCAGCCTGCTTTTTATTAAGGTTACATGCACACAGGGCACTCCCAGGGGGAGAGGGGGGGGAAGCACAAAATCCCCCATCACACATTTAGATAGAGAGCACTGTCCTTTGACAGGCCACAATAGGATTACAGTACTTAAGATAACAAGTTTACAAGTTCATCTTATCAATTAGCAGTCTGGCTCCAGAGGTGATTAGACAATGGGATTGGTTATCCCTAAACTTAGAGCTGAGGCCAGCAAAAATGTGTATTTAGGCAATAGTTTCTAAAAGCTGAAAAAAAAGAGTTAACTCTTTATGAAATGATACTTGTTACGGTTTTCTTGGAGCCCTTCTTAGGCGCTGGCTTGCTGGTTCAGGCATTGCTGCTGGGAAATAAGCTCTTCACAACAAAATAACTAATGCTTCTGTAACAGTGCTCCCTTTCTGTGGAACACTCTGGCAGACACGGTCTGACCCCTTTTCGGGGCAGACTAAGGCTGTCCAGACCACTGGTTATGCGGGGCTGAGGTCTGTTTGTCTGGACAACCCGTCGGCGTTGCCATTCTGTTTCCCAGGTCTGTAAGTAATGGTGAAATTGAAGGGTTGCAACGATAAGCTCCAACGTAATAGCCTGCCGTTATCTCCAGAGACCCGGTTCAGCCACACCAACGGGTTATGGTCGGTGACCAGAGTGAACTCCTGACCATATAAATAGGGAGTCAATTTCTTTAATGCCCACACCAAAGCCAAACACTCCTTTTCGACCGCTGCATAGCTGACTTCGCGGGGCAGGAGCTTCCGGCTGATGTAGGCAACTGGATGCTCCCCTCCATCTTCGCCTACTTGGCTGAGGACAGCTCCCAGCCCGAACATGGAAGCGTCTGTATGGACGATAAAACGTTTGTTAAGGGCTGGGGCCGCCAAGACAGGAGCGTTAATTAGAGCATTTTTGAGAGCCTGGAAAGCCGTTTCACAGTGGGGAGACCACAGGACCTGTCGAGGTAAGTTCTTCTTGGTCAAGTCAGTCAGGGGTTTGGCAAGTGTGCTGTAGTCTGGTACGAACCGTCTATAGTACCCTGCCGTGCCCAGGAAGGCTAGGACCTGAGTCTTAGTGATGGGGGTGGGCCAATTGGCGACAGCTTCTATTTTGGCCGGCTCTGGTCGCTGCTTTCCACACCCCACCCGGTGACCCAGGTACTGTACCTCGGCCATCCCAAAGTGGCATTTTTCTGGCTTCAGAGTCAGGCCAGCAGCCCGGATCTGATCCAGAACCATTCCCACATGAGCTAAGTGGTCCTCCCAGGACTCACTGTGGATCGCTATGTCGTCCAGGTAGGCGCAAGCAAAACTCTGGAAGCCATCCAGGAGCCTATCCACCAAGCGCTGGAATGTAGCTGGGGCATTCTTCATCCCAAACGGCATTACCCTAAACTGATATAAGCCGAATGGGGTGACGAATGCCGACTTGGGGATAGCCTCCGGGGCCAGGGGAATCTGCCAGTAACCTTTGCAGAGGTCAATAGTGGTCAGGTAATTTCCCCTGGCTATACGATTGAGTAGCTCGTCTACCCTGGGCATAGGGTAAGCGTCCGTCACGGTATTTTCATTGAGCCTCCGATAGTCTACACAGAACCGGGTGGTCCCATCTTTCTTGGGCACCAAGACAACTGGGGAGGCCCATGGACTATCGGAGGGCTCAATTACCCTGAGCTGGAGCATCTCATCGATCTCCTTCTTCATTCCTGTCCTAACTGCTTTGGGGATTCGGTACGGAGCCTGGTGCAAGGGAGCTTGTCCCGGAGTATCTACCTGGTGGGTGGTTAAAGTAGTGTACCCTGGCTTCGGGGAGAAGGTGAGGTGTTTGGACTGGAGGAGTTGGTTGAGCTGCTCCCTTTCAGTGGGGCTAAGTCGGTCCCCTATCTGAACCTGCGCCACTATACCTGTGGGGAGACTCTTTTCTAATAGGTCTGGAATGGGTAAACTGTCGGGGTCTTCCTGAGGGGAACAACATACGGCCGTCACGTTCTCTGGTCGCTCAAAATATTCCTTGAGCATGTTTACATGGAATGTCTTTCTAAGATTGTTGTCATGGCAGCTAGCTATCACATAAGTGGTGTCTCCCCTTTTCTCTACGATCTGGTAGGGACCCTGCCAGGACGCCTGCAATTTGTCTGTCTTCACCGGCTTAAGTACTAACACCTTTTGTCCTATGGTGAAGATTCTCTTTCGGGCCCCCCGATCGTACCATACTTTCTGTCTTCTCTGGGCCAACTGGAGATTAGCCCGCACGGATTTGGCTAATTGCTCCATTCGGTCCCTGAGTTCCAGCACGTATGGCACAATGGGGACACCGTCAGCCTCCATCTCTCCCTCCCAGTGCTCCCGGATCAGGTTTAGGGGTCCCTGTACCTTTCTTCCGTAGAGCAACTCGAAGGGAGAGAACCCTGTCGTTTCCTGGGGCACCTCCCGATAAGCAAATAGGAGGTGCGGCAGGAAGCGTTCCCAGTCTCGGTATTCCTGAGTGAACGTCTTGAGCATTTGCTTGAGGGTCCCATTGAACCTCTCACACAGCCCGTTCGTCTGGGGGTGGTATGGGGAGCTCAGGAGGGACTTAATTTTGCAAACCTGCCAGAGTTGTTGGGTTAATTCAGCCGTAAATTGGGTGCCTCGGTCGGATAGGATTTCTTTTGGAAATCCTACCCGGGAGAACACCTGTACTAGTGCATTCGCTACCGTATCCGCTTGTATGTTGGATAGGGCGACAGCCTCTGGGTACCTGGTAGCGTAGTCCACTACGGTAAGAATGTAGCGCTTACCGGAGGGACTAGGGGTAGCCAGTGGTCCCACTAGGTCAATAGCAACCCGGCTGAAGGGTTCCTCTACAATGGGCATATTTACTAGCTGGGCTTTAGGGTGATCGCCTCGCCTTCCTACTCGTTGACACACATCGCAGGTGTTACAGTAAGTTCTAACGTCAGCGTGCACCCCTGGCCAAAAGAACGTGTGAGTAATGCGGTGTAGGGTACGGGTAACGGCTAGGTGGCCTGCTAAGGGGATGTCGTGGCCTATTTTGAGGATTTCTTGACGGTATTTGTGGGGCACTACCAGCTGTCGCCTACGCTGTCCCCTTTTCTCTGTCCAGCGGTATAGTTTCCCTTTTTCCCATAAGAATGTTTCGTTATCTGCCCCGCCCCCTCCGGTCTCTGCTCGTTCCCGGTACTTTTGTAAGGTCGGGTCAGTCTTAGACTCTGCCTTGAAAGCATCTGGGGTGTCCCAGGGTATGGGGCCTAACCTGTCAGGCAAGGTCGGGGTAGGTCTTACCTGTGTCTCCCGCACTGGTGAGAGCTCTCGCTCCGTCCGGGCTTGGGCCCGTGTAGTCACTGGGTCCGCCTCGTTGTTGCATACTGGAGCATAGGCAGAAGTCATGGGGCCCAAATCGTTGCCCAGTAGTACTTCGGCAGGTAAATTATCCATTAGGCCCACGTTCACAGCCCCCTTTCCCGCTCCCCAATCAAGATGCACTTTAGCTGTTGGAATTTTGTACACATCCCCCCCGCCACTCTAACGGCCACAGTCTGTCCGGATCGCTTGTGCTCTGGCACCAAATGACTCTGTACCAGCGTGATAGTAGCCCCTGTGTCTCGCAATCCCTCGGTAGATCGCCCCTCGAGCCATACCCTCTGCCGATGGTGCTGGCGGTTATCTGAGGCAGCATATACAGGGTCTGCCTCGTGAAGCGGCCCCACATATCCCTCCATAGGGGCCTCTTGGTTAACACAGAGGGCCCGGGCCGGACGATAGGACCCAGAGGGGTAATTGTAATTCCTGGGTGTCTGGTGCGTATTAAGGGGGCAGCTAGCCATGAAATGCCCTGGTTGCTTGCATCGGTGGCAAGTCGGTCTGTGACGCTCAGAGCTGTTATTGGGTGGTCCTGAGTGTCGGACGGGCCCTGTGGGCACCGGGGCTCGGAATTCAGCCCGAGGGGGTGCACGGTAAACCTCTCTGGGTTCGACCCGTGCTGGAGCTCGGTAGTTCATGGGTTCGTGAAGACGGGAGTCATAATGTTCATCGGCCAATTTGGCTGCTTCTTCTAAGGTAGAAGGCCGCCTGTCTCGCAGCCATTCCTTCCCTTGCTGTTCCATGCCATTATAAAAATGTTCTAAGAGAAACAATTGTAAAATTTCCTCCCCAGTCACCGCTTTACTTCCGCTCAGCCAGTGATTTGCCGCTCTCCGCATTCGGTGCGCCCATTCCATATGGGTATCGTTAGGCTTCTTTTCCGTGCCCCGAAACTGTCGGCGATACGTGTCCGGAGTTACAGCGTACCGTCGCAACAGTGTCTCCTTAACTAGCTCATACTGTGTCACTTCCTTAGCACCCAGAGTACGAAAGGCTTCCAGGGCTCGCCCGGATAGTTTCCCAGACAATATCGTGGGCCACTCTCTGTTGGGAATCTGGTGCAGGGCACATTGCCTTTCGAAGTCCGCCAAATATTCATCAATCCCTGTCTCGCTCTCTAGAAAGGGTCGAAATGCCGTATAGGGTATCTTGGGCCTCCCAGCATTTTCGACAGGGATGATTACCTGCGGGGCTACAGCATTGCGGTGTGCGTTCGCTAGGTTGAGTTCGTGGGCTCGAGTCTCTCGTATATCCTCGTCCGCCTCCGCCATCAACTGCTGTACCAATTCCATGGAGGGGTTCGGCCCGTATAATGAGAGCCTTTCCCGAACAATCCTGGTTTTTTCGTCACTAATCGTGGTCGGTGTTTCCGCCATTGTGAAGCTCTGATCCAGTTCGTTCAATTCTGCGATCAGCTCTCTCCTCGGCCGGTTGCTGGCGTACCCCCCTCTGCTTTCAAGTAAATCCTTTAGGGTTGTACGCTTCAATTTTTCGTAAGCGCTCTCCATCCGTTCTGTACCTCTCCTAGGAAATCCAGGAAAATCCCGCCGCTGCCGCCAAATGTTACGGTTACCCTTAGTCTCGCTGAGAGATGGACCGCTTAGAAGCCTGGATCCCTATTGCTAAAGAGGGGAGAAGCTGCTTTCCATAGTATTCTATATGAGTCTCGCAAATATAGAATAATCTCCCTTAGCTGTAGTACAGCTAGGATACCCTTCTGCCCACAAAAACGAGTCAACGCTGCGATTGAGGGTCAAACAAGAACTCAGCACTGGGATGCCCAGCCTGCTTTTTATTAAGGTTACATGCACACAGGGCACTCCCAGGGGGAGAGGGGGGGGGAGCACAAAATCCCCCATCACACATTTAGATAGAGAGCACTGTCCTTTGACAGGCCACAATAGGATTACAGTACTTAAGATAACAAGTTTACAAGTTCATCTTATCAATTAGCAGTCTGGCTCCAGAGGTGATTAGACAATGGGATTGGTTATCCCTAAACTTAGAGCTGAGGCCAGCAAAAATGTGTATTTAGGCAATAGTTTCTAAAAGCTGAAAAAAAAGAGTTAACTCTTTATGAAATGATACTTGTTACGGTTTTCTTGGAGCCCTTCTTAGGCGCTGGCTTGCTGGTTCAGGCATTGCTGCTGGGAAATAAGCTCTTCACAACAAAATAACTAATGCTTCTGTAACAAGAACCTTCTAAGATAACAATTTAATGTCAACGGAATGCAGAGGCTCAAACGGAACCTGTTGCAAAACCCAAATAACAAGATTTAGGCTCCAAGGAGACACAGGTCTGATCCTAATCAGGGCCTTAACAAAGGACTGGACGTCTAGAAGCTCAGCCAGTCTCTTGTGCAATAAAACCGACAGGGCTGAAATCTGTCCCCTCAGGAAACAAGCAGAAAGGCCTTTCTTCAGCTGATCTTGGAGAAAAGATAAGATCCTGGCAACCTTAACTCTGAGCCAGGAAAAACCACGCACTTCACACCAGAATACGTAGGTCGTCCACACCTTGCGGTAGATACGCCAAGTACTGTAACTGGTTTATGAGCTTTAATAAGAGTATTAATGACACTCTCAGAGAAACCTCTCTTGGCTAAGACTAAGCGTCCAATCTCCACGCAGTCAGTCTCAGATAATCTAGATTTTGATGAACAAATGGACCTTGTATCAGCAGGTCTCTGCGACAAGGTAACTTCCACGGAGGAGATCAGGACATCCCCACTAGATCCGCAAACCACGTCCTTCGCAGCCACGATGGAGCAATCAGGATTACTGATACCCGCTCCTGTTTGATGCGGGCCACCACTCGAGGAAGAAGCTGTAATGGAGGGAGTTTGAAAAATGTTCCAAAATATTGATCGGGAGGGAGGACTCCTCCTGAGTCCACAAGCCATGTGCCTTCCTGGCACCCCAAACAGCTCACCATCCAGATAGGCTTGCGTCCGTAGTCACAATCTCCCAGGATGGTCTTAAGAAGTATGTCCCTTGGGACAGCTGATCTGGACAGAGCCACCAAGAGAGCGATTCTCTCGACTGGCTGTCTAATACAATCTGTTGAGACAGATCTGAATGATCGCCATTCCACTGCCTCAGCATGCACAGTTGTAAAGGTCTGAGACGAAACCTGGCAAATGGAATGATGTCCATGCAGGACACCATGAGACCAATCACCTCCATACACTCAGGGACTCAACGAGGTTCGGAGGGCAAGACATGCCGAAGTTAGCTTGCAATGTCTCTGGTCTGTTAGAAATATCCTCATGGATATGGAGTCTATTATAGTACACAGGAATTCCACCCTGGTACTTGGGATAAGAGAACACTTTTCCAAGTTTATCTTCCATCCATGTGATCGAAGAAGATTGAGAAGGGACTCCAAGAATTCTTCCGCAAGATGAAAGGATGGTGCTTGCACCAGAATATCGTCCAAGTATGGGGCTACTGCAATAACCTTAGTTCTGGCAACGGCTAGAAGAGCCCGCAGTAGCTAGGCCAAACGGAAGGGCAATGAACTGGAAGTGCTGGTCCAGGAATGCAAACCTCAGGAACTGAAAATGTTCCTTGCCTCCAGTAACCGTAGAAATAATGGAGTCCAGGCCTGGACCAAATAAAATCTTTCCTTTGAAGGAAAAAGAAAGGAGTTTGAACTTAAAAGTCATATCCGAAGACCAAGACTTTAACCAGAGCGCCCGGCGGGCTAGGACCGCAAAGCCAGAGGCCTTTGCATTTAGGCAAATAATTTGCATGTTCGCATGTATCACAGATAAAAGAATTAGCAATTCTAATAGCTTTAATTCTGTGTTGAATATCCTTGAGGGGAGACTCCACCTCAATGAGTTTGGACAAAGAGTCGCACCAGTAGGTAGCCGCTCCAGCAACCGCGACAACTGCAGCCGCTGGTTGAAACAAAAATCCTGTATGTTGAAACATCTTACTCAGGAAGGTTTCCATTTTCTTATCCATCGGCTCTCTGAATGAAAAACTATTCTCAAGAGGTATAGTAGTACGTTTAGCAAGCGTAAAAACTTTTTAAAAGTAGACGAGGGGGAAAAGGAAGAACCAATTCTTTCCCATTCGTTCTTAATGTTTGCCATCTTAACTCGCACAGGAAAAGTCAAAGGAACTTTGTCCTGTATTCGTAAACTCTGTCTAATTATATCATAGGTTCTTCAGGCAGTGCGACCTCTGGAACCTCTAACGTAGACAGAATCTCCTTTAATTAAAAAAAAAAGTACTCAATTTTAAATCTAAAGGACGGTTCCTTCGCAGCAGGAGGCTAGACGCTAAGGACTCCGACCTCGAAAGTTCACCTTCTGAAGCTACAGAGGTTAACTCATCATCGGATAACTGGGACATAATAGCCAAATCTGATTAATATTTCGATGACTCCGGGTCTGGAGCGCTATGTTTAACCTTTCTCTTGCGTTTGTTAGAGTGAGGTAATGCACTGAGGGCCACAGAAAACACTGTTTGTAACTGCGCAGCAAAGTCTGCAGGAAGAAGGCCCCCTCCAGATGGAGGATTAGATGTGCTACGGGGAACTGCATGTGGAGTGGATAATGTAGCAAGGGTAGTAATCTCACGGGATGCTGAGTCCTGAAAGATGGAAGGCTCAGAGAGAGTCTTAGCAGGTTTGTCTCCCTTCTTAAACTTTATAACAGTGTTAAGGCATGTGGAACATAATTGAGTGGGCGGGAAAACCACGGTCTCCTCACAAAATAAACAGGTATGATTTAGTACAGAAGGAGTACCTTCTTACATGTTAGAGTCCTCCATAGCTCAGGTTACACCCATAGAAGAACACAAATAAAAACGTGTTTTATTATAGAAAACTGCCCCTTTATACTCCTAATGGCTGGGACACTCACCACCTCCTAGACCCAGACAGTTAACAGAGGAAACGCTCTTCTCAGGTTAAAGTCTCAGCCGGAATGGAGGAAATGAACATATACCACACACAGTCATATGGAGTGCAAGACAGTATTTCCCCTGTTATTACAAGTACAGCAAGTAATGGGAGCTGTGCAACACTTTAAAAAACAAAAGTGAAACTTAAAAGTGAAACCTGTTTGTTCCAGCCAAAAACACACAGTTTATCAGCCCAGGATAAAAATCACATAAAGCAGCATGTAAATAATTAATACACTGAATAATTAACCCCAACTGTTCAATAAACCCCCTTCAGAGGATATTAACCCTGGATCCTATCAATGTATTAAAGAGCCACATTGTGACCCTGTTATAGCATTTTATGTGTAAAAATGTAAACAATATTACCTCCAGGATCCATGCTGTGGAACAGAACACAGCCTCTAAAGTCCTGACATGGACTTGAGTGAGAGAAAGCATGCAGTAAAAACTCATCAACACTGATTGCTTAGGAGCTGTTAGCAGTAGTCTGGATGGTTTCGCAGAAAAACTTTCCCTGCATCTCAGTGAGAGTCTGACATGACTATATAAACTCCATTCCTATCTCGAAGGGCATATACCCTTTTTCAAGACACTCCGAATCTTCTGACACTTCTCTGCCACCTCGTGATGAAAGGCAAAGAATGACTGGGGTAATGAGGAAGTGGGAGGGATATTTAAGCCTTTGGCTGGGGTGTCTTTGCCTCCTCCTGGTGGCCAGGAGTTGTATTTTCCCAACAGTAAGGAATGAAGCCATGGACTCTCCCTATCTTAGGAAGGAAAGGGTTGATTGACACCCCCTGCTAGCAGCCGATTGGCCACGAATCTGCGGGGGGCGCCATTGCAAAAGCAGTTTACAAGAACTGCTTGGGCAATGCAAAATGCTGAGAGCATATGCTGTCGGCATTCAGCGATGTCTGTCGGACAGACCGATGATAAATTGGCCCCATAGCTTGGAAACTCCCCTGTTCTACCCAGGGAACCCACTTTCTGAAGCTGTGTGTTATATTACAACAGAGAAAATAAAAAGTGCAATGTAATTTGTAAAAGATACACAGAAATATACAAAGTGTGATTCTAATTTGTTAAAAGCAGCACAGAAACTTTCAAAACATAATCAGAATTTCTAAAATCACTGCTGGATCTAGAATCATTAAAATATAAAATAGAAAGTGCAGGGCTTAAATGTAGTAATACTGAATGGACACAATTTGAATTGTAAAGTAATATAAAAAATGCACAGAGTGTAAGTGTAACAAAACTCTCATATCATGCAGTGCTATACTGCACTTTGCTTTTCTGTCCTTCAAATACAGAAATGAGAGAGATCTTGCAGTGCTGGAGATTTTTGCCCTTTTTCTTTGAGCATTCAGTGAGTTCAGCCCTTGTGAAGACTACACTACAATTTCTCTCCAGTAGAATCTTTGATCATCAGGCCCATAAAGAGAAGAACATTAGGATGATAAACTAAATAGACAGCTGGGGATATGTCTAGGCAGCAGGGGCGTATTTAGGTTTTGTGCTGCCCTAGGCACTGAAAATGCAGCTCGCTCCCGCTCTGGTCTGGTAGCGGGAGGTCTCTATTTAACCCTTCACTTTAGAAATCTGGAGCTAAGCTAATGTTATATAATTCTGCACTATGTGCAGAATTATATAACATTATTTGCTAGCTTTACTGGCCCTTTAAGCAGACCCACCAAACCTATTATTAATTGGAGTACAATATATGTCAGTAGTAAAAGTAAAAGCTTCTCAAACTATTATAAAGAATATTTATGTAAATGTTAAGTTGAAACTATTATATAGAATATTTATGTAAATGTAAAGTTGAAACTATTATATAGAATATTTATGTAAATGTAAAGTTGAAACTATTATATAGAATATTTATGTAAATGTAGAGTTGTGTGTCATTAAGGAAATACTAACATTTTCTTCTTTCAAGGTTGACTCAGAAATCTGAAAATCAGGGGCGCGATACGATATACGGCGCAGGTTTCGGCGCAAGCGTGGAAACCTGTGCCGCCCGTAATTTTACCTTGCACAGCGAGCTATCACATATACGGCGCCGACAATTGCTAAAGTGCCGTAAGTCGGACAAACTAGCGATGTCCAGAAAGTACAAATTTCTGGAGTCGCCAGTCACTTACGAAACTGCCGCCGCCTAAAAAAACTGACTAAAATATTAAATCTCCAATTACTGTCTAACACGCCTTCCAAACATAGCCTGACACGTATACCCCTCTATCCGCAATCCCCCCTCTCACTCCTAACAATAAATGTATTAACCCCTAAACCGCCGCTACCTATATTATATGTCTTACCCCCTAATCTGACCCCCCTACACCGCCGCCACCTATATTATATGTACTACCCCCTAATCTGACCCCCCTACACCGCCGCCTATTTTAAATATATTAACCCCTAATTTGAGCCCCCTACACTGCCGCCACCTATATTACATTTATTAACCCCTAATCTGAGCCCCCTACCCCGCCGCCACCTATTTTAACTATATTAACCCCTAATCTGATCCCCCTACACCGCTGCCACCTATATTAACTATATTAACCCCTAATCTGATCCCCCTACACCCTGCCGCCACCTATATTAACTATATTAACCTCTAATCTGAGTCCCCTACACCGCTGCCACCTATATTAACTATATTACCCTCTAAACCTAAGTCTAACCCTAACACCCCCTAACAATTATTATTTAAATAAATCTAAATAATATTACTATTATTAACTAAATTATTCCTATTTGAAACTAAATACTTACCTATAAAATAAACCCTAAGATAGCTACAATATAATTAATAATTACATTGTAGCTATTTTAGGGTTTATATTTATTTTACAGGTAACTTTGTATTTATTTTAACTAGGTACAATAGCTATTAAATAGTTAATAACTATTTAATAGCTACCTAGTTAAAATAATTACAAAATTACCTGTAAAATAAATCCTAACCTAAGTTACAAATACACCTACACTATCAATAAATTAATTAAATAAACTACAATTATCTCAACTAAAATACAATTAAATACATTAAACTATATTACAAAAAAACAAACACTAAATTACAAAAAATAAGTTTTTTTACAAGAAGTTTAAACTAATTACACCTAATCCCCTAATAAAATAAAAAAGCCCCCCAAAATAATAAAATGCCCTACCCTATCCTAAATTACAAAGTAATCAGCTCTTTTACCAGCCCTTAAAAGGGCTTTTTGCGGGGCATTGCCCCAAAGTAATCAGCTCTTTTACCTGTAAATAAAAATACAATACCCCCCCCAACATTACAACCCACCACTCACATACCCCTACTCTAAAACCCACCCAAACCCCCCTTAAAAAACCTAACACTAACCCCCTGAAGATCTCCCTACCTTGAGTCATCTTCACCCAGCCGAGCCGAATTCTTCAGCCAAGCGGGGCAGAAGAGGTCCTCCATCCAGTTGAAGTTTTCATCCAAGCGGGGCAGAAGAGGTCTTCCATTCGATTGAAGTCTTCATCCAAGCGGGGCAGAAGAGGTCTTCCATCCGATTGAAGTCTTTATCCAAGCGGCATCTTCTATCTTCATCCATCCGGAGCGGAGCGGCAGCATCCTGAAGACCTCCGACGCGGAACATCCATCCTGGCCGACGACTTCCCTACGAATGACGGTTCCTTTAAATGACGTCATCCAAGATGGCGTCCCTCGAATTCCGATTGGCTGATAGGATTCTATCAGCCAATCGGAATTAAGGTAGGGAAAATCTGATTGGCTGATTCAATCAGCCAATCAGATTGACCTTGCATTCTATTGGCTTATTGGAACAGCCAATAGAATGCAAGGTCAATCCGATTGGCAGATTGAACTTCTGGGCCAAAAAACTACGGCCGAAGGGTGAAATATACGAGCACAACTTCTAGGTTACGCCGTATATGTGATACCAAACCCGCGTAATATTTGGCGTCGCCGGCTTCTGCGGGCGACGCTGCATATCGGATCGGGCTCCAGATGAATTTACCAGCTTCCACAGAAGAAGTGATTGTGTATTTTCAACAAATATGCCAACATATTTGTCCAGTCCTACCAGAAAACATTGGATGAAATGAACTTCTATATAGTAATATGCAATTAAAATGACACTCAAGTCAAAATAAACTTTTATAATTCAGATAGAGCAGCAGTTTTAAGTAACTTTCCCATTTACTTCCATTATCAAATTTTGCACAGTCTTTTTATATGCACACTTTGTGGTGAACAAGTTCCTACTGAGCATGTGTACAAGCTCACAGGGTATACGTATACTGTGATTGGCTGATGTCTGTCACATGATACAGGCGGATATTGGGAGAAAAAATAAATTTGACAGAAAAAAATCTACTGCTTATTTCTAAATTTAGAGTAGGTTATTGCGTTGTCTTTTTATTATGAACTTCTTAATTATGCAATTCTATTGCATTTAGTGGTTCTTTTAAGTGATCAGCCTTGCCAGAGCAACACACAGCAACGTGCACATATGCAGGAAAAAGTATGAGCGTATTAAAAACTACCACATCCTTCTCTTAAAGGAACAGTCTAGTCAAAATTAAACTTTCATGATTCAGATAGAGCATGTAGTTTTAAACAACTTTCTAATTTACTCCTATTATCAATTTTTCTTTGTTCACTTGGTATCTTCATTTGAAAAAGCAAGAATGCAAGCATAGGAGCCGGCCCATTTTTTGTTCAGCGCATGGGTAGCACTTTCTGATTGGTGTCTAAATGTAGTCAATCAATCAGCAAGCTCTACCCACGTGCTCAACCAAAAATGGGCCGACTCCTAAGCTGACATTCAAATAAAGATACCAAGAGAACGAATAAAAATTGATAATAGGAGTAAATTAGAAAGTCACTTAAAATCGCATGCTCTATCTGAATCATAAAAGTTTAAATTTGACTAGAATATCCCTTTAATACTAAAGGGGTTAACATATTTAATTAGAATTTAAGATCCATCAAAAATACGGAGGAAACAATATTTGTATTTAAATATATTTAGGATAAAGAAATAAATACATACATACATAAAAAAAACAAGAATTAGAAATCTTAGGAACTGTGGAAAGCCCTTTACTATAATTAATCTAAGATAAACAACTATTTTGATAAATAATAATACAATTATTTAGCACAATAGGTTCTTCATGTATGCTGGATTGGACACAAACCAATTAAAGAAATAAAATAAATTCCATTCTGTTTACCAACCATTTTTTTTTATGTTTGGAAAGAGAAATTTTAGGTAATCCGTTATCAGCTTTAATTGGCAGACATGAAAATGTTTTGGAAGTTTTCCTTACTCCAGAGGAATAATTTCCTATTAAACACATTTTATCTTTATTTAAATTGCCTTAGCGAATGGCACAAACGCTTCAACAAGTTAATTGTAGCTCCTTTGGTGTATTTGCACGGAAGTATCAGCCCAATAGAACAACATGGAACCTTTCACCCATATGAGCTGCTTAACAATTAAAACTAGAGCAGGTAATTCTCACGGGGTAAAATATTCAGATTTAAAAAAAAAAAAAAAAAATCCCAGAAATAATTCCTTAGTGTTTAGCAGTTGTTTGTTTTCTCCAGTTCGTACATATTTGTTTGCTTAATAAAATGAATTGTGGAGGTTAAATTTCAATTAAGGTGATAATCACTGTAGACTCTAGCCAGTCCTGTGTTAGCAGATAAGCATTACATCTATATGTATAGACATGTAACATAAGAACAATGTTTTACTGCAATCTACATGTTCAAATCACTCTATGGTAATGAGATTTTGTTATACCTTAAAGGGACATTAAACACTTTGAGATGGTAATATAAAATGATAAATTGTATATAATAAAACAACTCTGCAATATACTTTCATTATTTATTTTGTCCTCTTTGCCTGTAATTCCATTCTGAAATTGTGAGCTTTTCAGTTCCTGTTAGAAATGGAAGTGCAGAACACTGTTAAATCCAGCACAACCATTGGCTGCACACTCTAGTGACCTATTTATAACTGTCCCTAATTGGCCACAGCAGAGAAGGTAACACAAGTTACAACATGGCAGCTCCCAGTGTTTTATAGACACTAAAAACTTTACACTTATTTTGTCACTTTTTAAACAACTAATGAAACTTTAAAAAATACATCTACATGTTAGTCATGGACTAATCTTTTCTTTGAATGCATCATTCTATCTAGCATGTATTCAGTGTTTAATGTCCCTTTAAAGGGACATGGAACCCATTTGGTTTTCTTTTGTGGTTCAGAAAAGAATAACATTTTAAAAATGTTTTTTCAATTTACTTCTATTGTTAAATTCTCTTCATTATTTTTGTATTGTTTGTTGAAGCAGCAGCAATACTCTACTGGGAGCAAGCTGAACACATCAGGTTAGGCAGTGACAAGACACATCAGATCAGCCAATGACAAGAAGAATACATATGCAGTCACCAATCAGCAGCTAGCTCCCAGTAGTGCTTTGCAGATCCTCAGCCTACCTAGGCATAATTTTTAAACAAAGGATACTAACACCTAGATTACAAGTTTTGCGTTTAAACTTTTAACGCTGAAAAAAATGGCAATTTCAGCGTAAAAGCAGTAATACACTATTACGAGTCGCGGCGGCATAGATATACAGCAAGCATTTTAGCCTGTAACACAACGTCAATCCCGCACTCAAACAAAATAATGTTTTTGCGTGGGATTTTCATAGCGCCGGTATTACAGGTTGTGCGGTGAGGCTAAAATGCTTGCATTACAGTCTATACCGGCACGATCCATACCGCCATCTGACAGCAGTAGTTATTAGTTTTGCGCCACAAAAATGTTTCACAAAACTCATAACTAAAGTGTTACAAAATACACTAACACCCATAAACTACCTATTAACCCTTAAACCACCACCCTCCCGCATCGCAAACTCTATATTAAACCTATTAACCCCTAATCTGCCGTCCACCCACATCGCGACTAGTCAGTCAAGTTATTAACCACTAATCTGCCGCCCACCCACATCGCCAACACTATTTAAATATATTAACCCCTATTCCCCCGCACCCTGACATCGCCTCCACAATAATAAAGTTATTAACCCCTATTCCGCTGCTCCCGACATCATTGCCACTAAATAAAGTTATTAACCCCTAAAACCTCGGCCTCCCACATCTCCGCTACTAAATAAACCTATTAACCCCTAAACCTAACATCCCCTAACATTAAATTATAAATTAACCTAACCTTACTATTCGAATAAAATAAAAAATACTACCAATTAAAATATCTTAAATTACAAATTTTAAAAAAACTAACACTAAGAAAAAAATTTAAAAATCTAAATTACAACTAAAAAAAACCAAGTCCTACAAAAAATTTAAAACATCTAAGTTTACCATAAATAATTAACACTAAAATCACGAAAAATATAAAAACACTAAGCTTACAAAAAAAAAAAAAAAAATGTAGCGGAGCCATCCTGGAAGCCAAAGGCATGCTGCGCAGAGCGTCCTCTTCATACGGTTGCAGCCGTACACTGAAGTTGAATGCAAGGTAGCCGTTTCAAACTGGCGTGCCTTGCATTCCTATTGGCTGATTTGATTCTTTACATTCAAAACAGCCAATAGGATGAGAGCTTCTGAAATCCTATTGGCTGTTCAAAACAGCCAATAGGATGAGATCTACTGAAATCGTATTGGCTGTTCAAATCAGCAAATAGGATTTCAGTAGCTCTCATCCTATTGGCTGTTTTGAACAGCCAACAGGATTTCAGAAGCTCTCATCCTATTGGCTGATTTGAATTTGAAGAATCAAATCAGCCAATAGGAATGCAAGGTACGCCATTTTGAAACAGCTACCTTACATTCAACTTCAGTGTACAGCGGCGACCGTATGAAGAGGACGCTCTGCGCAGGATGTCTTTGGCTTACAGGATGGTTTCGCTCCGTGCCGCCGGGATGAAGATAGAAGACAGCCCCGGGATAGATGAAGACCTCGCAGCCTGGATGAAGACCTCGCCGCCTGGATGGAGATAGATGTCTGGACTTCAGAAACCGTGAGTAGATCTTCTGGGGTTAGTGTTAGGTTTTTTTTTGTGTGTTTTTTTTTATTTAGATTAGGGCTTTGGGCTTTGAAAAATAACTAAATGCTCTTTTAAGGGTAATGCAAAGGGGCTAAGTGCCCCTTTAAGGGCAATGTCCATACAAATGCCCCTTTAGGGGCAATGGGTAGCTTAGGTTTTTTTTTTCAGTTAAGTTTTTTTAATTTGGGGGGTTGGTTGAGTGGTGGGTTTACTGTTGGGGGGACTTTTAAGGGCTATTGGTAAATTATTGTAGGCTAGGAGGTGTTTTTATTTGGGGGGTGTGGTGACATTTTTATCACAGGGATATTGGAATATAGCTCACAGATTTTATAACTGACAATTCACATAGCTGGTTTATTCAAGTAGTTCTTTTGTCTAGTGTAGTCTAGAAAGACACACCCAATGGTCTTTTTGAGTGACATTTGATAAGCCACTCCCTTTTGAATTGGGTTATAAAATACTGTAACACCAGAGCCTCTGTCTCTCTATTTTATCCTGCTCCTGCTAAAAGATGGATGATGTTGGACACAGAGAATCTGGCTAAGTATTTCTGGGATAATATTCTGTGTAGCAGTATTGCACAATTGGGGTTAGTGTAGAAGAGTTGCCCTGTATTAATTACATTTCGGACTGTTTATCTGTAAAATAGATTTATATATATATATATATACCTGTAAATATTTATCTTATTATTAACATATATTGATTCCTAAATAAACTGTTTGACAAATAATGGAGGACCCCTCATAGGGCTCCATGTACTAAGCAGTCAGCGAGCTACCCGCAACAAATCTCGCGCCCAAACTCGCAAACTGATATGTACAAAGCCGTCAATTATGTAAAAACTCGCATCTTTAAAATTGCGAGCGTACTTATCCGCCATACCTCGCTACCTCTCCATTTTTTACTGTAATTAGACACATTTGACCACCAACTCGCCAAAAACGAATGTACTAAAAAATCTATTTGTCCGCTCGCGTCAATTTCCGCTCCCACCTCGTTATTTTTGCCTCGCCACCTTTTAGGTGGCGGGCAAGGTACAAAACAATAGGAAAGTCACTCTAGACGCCAGTCTAGACATATATAAAAGGCAGTAATATCAGCATTGTACTTACATTGTTCATTTCAGCAGCTATGGAGAGAATTCTGTTTTTGTTTATTCTCCGTTTGATGCGAATCCGGGCTAGAAGACAGAATACTGGAAATGTAGCTAATCGATTGGTTAGAAGAAGGAGAGTTCGTGTCCCCCGTGTATTCCTTCCACGGGTTGGTTTGCACGGCCTTTCTGACCGAGAGATCATACAAAGATTCCGGCTTGATCGTGAATCGATATTACACCTGTATCGAGAGATTGAAGATCATTTGGAGCCGATGACTGCTCGTTCACAAGCTATTCCGGGACTTCTCAAACTATTAGCGGCATTGCATTTTTTTGCAACAGGCTCCTTTCAGGCAGTTTCTAGCGTCATTATTGGAATGAGTCAATCTGCTTTTTCACGCCACTTATCCAAAGTAATAGGGGCTATGATGGTTATTTTTCATCGATATGTTTGTTTGCCATCTACCCCTGAAGAATGGCAATCTATCAAGTCAAATTTCTATAGGATGGCTGGGATGCCCAATGTCCTAGGTGCCATAGACTGTACCCATGTTGCTGTAAGACCACTTCAAGCTCGTGAGGAGATCTATAGGAATCGAAAGCATTTCCATTCCTTGAATGTCCAGATGGTCTGTGACCCCCACATGAGGATTATCAGTGTCCGTTCTAACTTTCCTGGATCCTGTCATGATTCTTACATTTTAAGGCAGACTGGGTTATACCGGAAGTTCGAGGAGGGAAATATGCCTGACGGATGGCTTCTAGGTAAGCATAACTGGCGTCTAATATGTCTCTCATTTCAATGTACCAAAATTGCGCCCAATTTGTCGACTGTAATCTGTATAGTTTAATTGTATTGTATAGTTCTGAATCTTTATAATTATTCTTATATTAATATTTATATTTATTATATCTTCTATTAGGAGATGGAGGGTACTCATGTACAGAATGGCTGTTGACTCCCTATAACAACCCACAGACCAGAAGTCAAGTACGTTTCAATGAAGCTCACCGATCTACCAGGGGGATTATTGAGAGGACTTTCGGTCTTTTGAAAATGCGGTTTCGATGTCTTGATCGTTCTGGTGGTGCTATGCAGTATGCACCAGAGAAAGTTGCCAAAATTATATTGGTTTGCTGCATACTGCACAATATTGCAATTAAAAGAGGCTGTCCATTAGAAGATGAAGATCCAATAGATACTGATGATTTACCAGAAGAAATATGTGTCGAACAAGCTAATAGGCGTGGAAATGCAACAAGGGACATGGTTTCAGAACAATATTTTGTGTTTGAGGATTAAAGTTTCAGTTGATCAATAAAAAACTTTCTTTATTAACTTGTCTCCATTTTTTTTTAAGAGTTAAGGTTATTAAAAATCACTCATGATAAACAGTTAAATACATAACAGTTGTTGCTCTTCAATTATCAAAGGTTTCAAATAAATAAAGTTTATGATCAAAGTTATTACAGACAATATATTATAGGTAATACATTGTCTTTGTGACATCACACTAGTGTCTACAGCTGCTCTCACTCTTTTACATATGTGATTATTGTAATGTAATCCCTCCATAGCTGATGCTAATTCATTGTATTGTGTCATTGAATTGTAGCTGTAACAAGCGACAGTATATTCAACAGTGCTTTATGTTATCAGATTGGATTTTTGAGTTAAAAAAGACTTGCTAATTTTATTTGTTTTATTCTAACCTCTATTTTTAACAGCTACTAGGTTTTCCCATATTCAAATAAATACCTTAAGGGATTACTCTTAGCACTTATTTTCTTAACCTTTATGATATATTTTTGCATTCAAGATTTGTTAAAAGAATAGTGGCATATAGAAAATAATGGCAAAATAAATTATTTTATTACAAAATTATAATCTTTAAACATTATATATTAACAATTGCAAACCAAAGTAACTTGTTAAACATATAAACACATATGAAAAAAAAGGAAATGTTTAGAAACCAAATAACAATTGTAAACCAAAATAAATTCTAATACATATAAACACATATGAAACAAAGAAAATGTTTATAAACAAAATAACAATTGTAAACCAAACAACATTTTAATACATATAAACACATCTTTAAATAATTAAATGTTTATAAACAAAATAAAAATTGTAAACCAAACAACATTTTAATACATATAAACACATCTTTAAATAATTAAATGTTTATAAACAAAATAAAAATTGTAAACCAAATTAAATTTTAATACATAAAAACACATCTGAAACAAATAAAAAAATGTTTAGAAACAATAACTATTGTAAACCAAAGTATAAATGTTAATACATATCAACACATCTGAAACAAAGAAAATGTATATGAAACAAATATCATTTGTAATAACTATAAACATCGATATTTACAAACCTTCATAAAATACATTAATCTACATATACATTATATTTTTCTCTATTTTTCGGGGATACATATCTGGATCAATGCGCTAATGATTGACATAACGATTAATCACGTCATCGTCAAACATGTCGCGTCCTGAACCTTTTGGTGCTGGAGAATTGGTGATATTAGTTTATGCCATGGATAAATATTTCCCTAAACGGATTGGTGGTGTGAGGGGAGTGAGACAGGAATGCCGAGACAAAATTATATACGAGATGCTGAGAAGAATGCATTGTATTTCAAAAATTAAAAGAACAAGACGACAGTGTCTTAGAAAATATAGTGATTTGAAGAGAAGAGAACCGAAGTACTATAAATCGATTCGAAGATTGATAAGGACATGTAAGTTTCAAAATTATATATGAAATAATTTTTATTAATATAAAAAAAGGGTTTATTTTTGAACTGCGTCATCATTGACGAATCCAGTAAAATAATATTTCCTGACTGTTACTTTGACTATATTAGTATATACAATTGCAAAAAGTTACAAAAGTTAGCATGCAGAACTGAGTTAGTAGATTAAAATTTAACTATATAACTATATACACTTAAAAGGTTAGAAAACTTAGCATACAAAAATGAGTTAGTAGAGTAAAATATAACTATATTAGTATATAACATTGAAACATGCAGAACTGAGTTAGTAGAATAAAATATAAATATATTACTATATAACATTGAAACATGTTAGAAAAGTAAGCATGCAGCATAATTATTTCAATTTTTTTTATTAAATTTTTTTATTATATATATGTTTATAGATATGAGAAGTAGGAGAATGAAGTGTGCACACCCACCACGCTACTTAAGGTCAATGTTGGTGCAAACACCCAGAAGTGAAGCTCTTTCTCCACCTTTGCCAATAACACTATTGGATATTGAATTATCTCCAAATCCATATGCAATTTGTCATAAAGAGACACAGACAGGTAATGACTTATTATTTAAATTTTAAATCATATATTTTAGGTTTTGGCTTAAAAAGTTTTATCATGCAATATTAATCAAGTTGCTAATTTACTTCTATTATCATTTTTTTCCTCATTTACTTTCTATTTTTATTTGAAAAAGAGGGCATCTAAGCTAAGGAGCCAGCCAATTTTTGGTTGAGCACCATGGACAGCACTCTTTGATTGGTTCTGTCCAATTATCAAGTACAACACAGTTGGTTCACCAAAAATGGGCTGGCATCTAAACTTAGATTCTTGCTTTTCAAATAAAGATACAAAAAGAATGAAGTAAAATATAAAGTTTATTTAAATTGCATGCACTATCTGAATCATGAAACTTAGAAATTGGTTTCTATGTCACTTGTAATGATTATTATTATTATTGTTTTAAATAATATATACAAGGTTTTTGATTTAATAGTTTTCTATCTTTGTAATTTCGTTCATAGATATTACCATGGAAGAAATGGAAACTAGTATGGAAATGGAAGAATTTCAAAATCCTGATAGTGTGACAATATTTGAAGCATTAACTTCAGATGATACTCAACCAAGGATAGAAGTTTTACCAACAATGATGGTAGATAAAGGTATGTTTCATACTCAGTAATCTTAAATCTAAGAAAATACAAGTTTTAACTAATAAATATATTGTATATTTCAAATAGGAGTTGGCTCAGATGAAAGCTTTAAAGGAGTGGACATAAGTGTAGAAGCTAATATAGTAGATAACGTAGATAACAGCACATCAGGAGGTAATATTTGTGATGAAAAACCCTATCATACATTGAATATGTATATGACAATTGAATTAAATTTTGCTTTTCATTTATTTTTCTACAGATTTATCTTCAACATCAACTATTGAGACTGCAGACAAAAGTACTCAGAGTTGTCTAGAAGATCATGTCAAACAAAAAATTTCTAAAATTAGGGCAACTTTGGCAATGTTAATGGAGCAAGTAGATTTTTTATACCGTAAATATGTAATTTGATTTCATTTTTTGTTTTGTCATGATTAATAACTGAGAAAAAGTTTTGTGTTGAAGAATCAAAAGTGAGTTTGAATTTATGTAAATAAACTTTTTTTTTGGCCATAAAAAAATTTGTCTTTATTAAATAATAACATTTTAAACTTAAAGGGACACTGTATCCAAATTTTATCTTTTGTGATTCAGATAGAGCATGCAATTTTAAGCAACTTTCAAATGTACTCCTATGATCAAATTTGCATGCTCTATCTGAATCACAAAAGAAAAAATTTGAGTACAGTGTCCCTTAAAAATACACAAACAATAACTTTAAACACAATATACAGAGTAATAAAATTAACAGTGACTAACATTTTAAACTTAAAGGGACACTGTATCCAAATTTTATCTTTTGTGATTCAGATAGAGCATGCAATTTTAAGCAACTTTCAAATGTACTCCTATGATCAAATTTGCATGCTCTATCTGAATCACAAAAGAAAAAATTTGAGTACAGTGTCCCTTAAAAATACACAAACAATAACTTTAAACACAATATACAGAGTAATAAAATTAACAGTGACTAACATTTTAAACTTAAAGGGACACTGTATCCAAATTTTATCTTTTGTGATTCAGATAGAGCATGCAATTTTAAGCAACTTTCAAATGTACTCCTATGATCAAATTTGCATGCTCTATCTGAATCACAAAAGAAAAAATTTGAGTACAGTGTCCCTTAAAAATACACAAACAATAACTTTAAACACAATATACAGAGTAATAAAATTAACAGTGACTAACATTTTAAACTTAAAGGGACACTGTATCCAAATTTTATCTTTTGTGATTCAGATAGAGCATGCAATTTTAAGCAACTTTCAAATGTACTCCTATGATCAAATTTGCATGCTCTATCTGAATCACAAAAGAAAAAATTTGAGTACAGTGTCCCTTAAAAATACACAAACAATAACTTTAAACACAATATACAGAGTAATAAAATTAACAGTGACTAACATTTTAAACTTAAAGGGACACTGTATCCAAATTTTATCTTTTGTGATTCAGATAGAGCATGCAATTTTAAGCAACTTTCAAATGTACTCCTATGATCAAATTTGCATGCTCTATCTGAATCACAAAAGAAAAAATTTGAGTACAGTGTCCCTTAAAAATACACAAACAATAACTTTGTACACAATATACAGAGTAAAAAAATTAACAGTGACTAGATAATAAAAAATGTTCACTCCAGACGTTGCCTCTTTGGGTCTGTTGTCGCCTCCCTTTCACTGACAATAGCCAACAGAGATTGTAATGTCCTTTCGCTGATGCTCAAAGCTCTGTTAATTTGATGGTTTTTCTCTTCATCCATCTGCCTCTGCCACTGGAACATCTCTCTTTGCAGCTGTAATTTCTGCATCTCTATCTCATTCCTTTGCCTTTCGATTTCCACATTTTTTTCTGACAGAGCAGCCCAGCGTTCAATATTAGTGTTAATAATATTCTGCATTTCTCTGTGGTCCTCTCTGTATTGCCTTGCCAGTGTCAACATTTCCCTCAATGCAACATCGCCAAATTGTCCTTCTGCCGGTGTATTGTCAATATTTACACCACCTGTTTGCAGTTCAATTGGTGGTGCCTGTGTTTCAACAGGTTCCTCAATGTTTTCTGGTGTGTGAATTTCATCCGGTTGCGCATCTCCCAAATCTTCAAGAATATCCGGAGTCTCACTTCCATCATGCCCTCCTGGTGGTTCATCTTGAATGGGATTTTCCACTATCGGCATGAGATTGATAGTGATCTCCCTTGATGAGTTTTCTTCTTCTAGATCAAGACATAACAAATTGTTAGTAAATAAAAATAAAATGTTATAAAAACACTTGCAGAAATAGAATAGGAGAGAGCAGATACAACCGTCATACAACCATTTAAGTTACATTATATATATATATACATATATGATACATACCATCAAATAATGGAGATGAATGTCCAGTCAATCTCTGGAAAAGACGTCCCAAATCACCTATAAAAAAATAAATAACATAAAAATAAATAAATAAAATGCTTTTTTGTCAATGTAACGATATATTCGAAATTATTAATGGAAATGTATTTTGCAATTAACTGGACACTGAAGCAAAAATAATCTTTTTGAGAATAAGATATATTGCATGGAATTTCTATCAGCTTTCTTATGTAATACTATGATCAATTCTCAAAAAGAAAATAATGATAAATTTTAAAAAAATTAGAAAGTTGATTAAAATAGCATGCATGCTCTACAAGAATCCTCATTTAAAAAAATATGTACAAGATCTCGAAATAGAATATGTCAATAATGACATTTGACATTTAAAAAAAAAATTACAAAAAAAAAATTGAGAGATAAAAGAGATAAAACACACAACATTGAAATTATTCATTTGTAAAGTACTTACCAGTTGCTCTACCAACACCAGTTTGTGGAGTGCTGGTCCTTAGATCCGGAAGTGTGTCCGCCGAGGAAGTTGTGTGTGTAACATTAGATGATGAGCGTATAAATTGTCCATGTGTAAAACTGTCCGAAGGTCTTGAAACAGCTGCACCGGGTGGTCTCGAAACCGCAGAAGAAGAAGTAGAACAAGTGGGCACCTCGTTACTCCTCACAGGCTCTGCTGTTGTTGGCATTGCTTAAAAAAAAAAAAATTTAAAAAAAAATTAGGTTTATTTTTATTTATATTTGAAACTGAAAGTTAAAACTGTTAATAATAATAATTACAGCAGTGAATGCAGGCTCAATCATTAAAGGGACATGCCAACCACCTTTTTTATGATTTGGAAAGAGAATGCAGTTATAAACATCTTTATAATTTACTTATATTATCTAATTTGTTTTATTCTATAGATATTCTTTGTTGAAAAGCATTTGATTGATGCACAAAGAAGCCTCGTGTGATTGGCTCAACATGTGTATTTATTTTTCTTCAACTAAGAATATCTAGAAAATTGAAGTAATATGTTGTTTAAATTTCAATTCTCTATCCGAATCATTAATAAAAGATTTTGGGTTTAGTGGCCCTTAAAATAAAAATAATTACCTTTACAAATTGCATAAGAAAATGCATTTTTAAAAATATTTAAATGTATTATGTTTTTGCATTCATTGGATTTTTATACTTTGAGGAAAAGCAAATCTATACAGGCACAGTAAATGATCATTGGTTGATGCACATAGATGGTTCATGTGACTGCGTCAACTATGTGCATAGCTATATCTGAAAAATGTATGTTTATAAAGCGGAGAACAATTTTGAAAGATGCTAACAATAATATTCTATAGTGAAATAACGCAACATGGAAGTCAATAGATCAGAAATTTAAGAAGGCATGTGATCTGGGGTTAGTCTCATGATTAATGTTGGACATACAATATTATTTTAATAGTTTCAAATTACATTATTTCTATTGTCATTATCTCTTTAAGGTTTCTATGCAATACTGGTTTGAAAATAAACACATGGGTGTTATCTTTAGGGATCACTATATTAATAATCAACAAATCTTTAGTTCCGTTAGACCATTAAAAAAAAGGCAGTATAACAATACTATTATTGTACAATCCCTTATACATATATGAGACATAAATGATTACAGTATTTGGGGCCTAAATGGCTTGTACAATCCCTTATACATATATGCGAGATAAATTATTACAGTATTTCGGGCCTAAATGGCTTGTACAATCCCTTATACATATATGCGACATAAATGATTACAGTATTTGGGGCCTAAATGGCTTGTACAATCCCTTATACATATATGCGACATAAATGATTACAGTATTCAGGGCCTAGATGGCATATAGGATACTGAAGCGTAAGAAGTCAGATAATGTTATTTTAAAGAAATATATATTGGAGACAATAACCTATCATAACTTTAAAAAGAACATTTACGTCAACTATGTTGTACATTTACCTCTTAAATCACTGTCACAATCATCCGTTATGCCAGTGATGATCTCCGGTCCCAGACGCTGAACAAGCTTCTGCTCATAGTCATTGAGGTCTGCCACATATGCTGGTCCACCTCCGGTAGCACGTGCCGAATTTTTCTCTCTGGCCAATTTAGCTTTGGCGAAGCGTTTAATGTCGTTGTAACGCTTCTTCAGCTGATCGACATCCTTTTTTCCTGGACCCTGGGCACTAACAGCGTCGCTGATCCTTTGCCAGATCTGCTTCCTTCTAGAAAAATTTGTCTGTTTGACACGACATCCAAACAAATAATCATAAGAGTCAATAATCATATCAATCAAAACGACGTTTTGCTGATGAGAAAAGTGAGGATTCTTGGATTTTGAAGCGGTTTCAGATCCAGATGAAGCCATATCGAAATAGTAAATAAAGATCTCAAAAACGAGCGCTCTGTAATTACTCTCCAAAAATTTTGGAACAATAATAAAGTTGTTTAGAAAACTTGTCCATTTATAGGAGCAAAATTCTATTCCCGCGTCTACTATGACGTTCATGACACCTTACATGTCACGTGTTAACAATTGGCCAGACAATTGAACTGAAAGTTAAGTACATCAGCTTATTCGCGGCGAGCGAGGCGTCAAATTTATCAATATTCCGCCACTGCTCGCGGCGGGCTAGAGGTGTCTATTTGTTGTGGGATTATTAGTACATAGCTACAGCGGACACCATTTCGCCCGCGGCGAGTAACGGCGAGTTTAGCCGCGTCTAAAATGACGGATGAATTGACGGCTTAGTACATGGAGCCCATAGAGTTTATTTCACAATTTATCTGTGTTGGTTTTAGTGGTACCACCATAGAGATTTAGTATATTATATTTAGTAGAAAGTAAAGATATTTTAAATGAATAGATAACCACAGGGGGGGCTTTTTTATTTTTATAGGGCTATTAGATTAGTAGTAATTGTTTTTTATTTTTGATCATTTTGTGTTTTTTTTTGTAAGCTTAGTGTTTTTTATTTTTTTGTGATTTTAGTGTTAATTATTTTGGATAAACTTTAACATTTTTCGCAGGATTTGTTTTTTTTAGTTGTAATTTAGATTTTTTTTCTTAGTGTTAGGTTTTTTTTAAATTTGTAATTTAGATATTTTAATTGGTAGTATTTTTTATTTTATTAGATTAGTTATGTTAGGTTAATTAATAGTTTAATGTTAGGTTTATATTTATTTCACAGGTAAGTTTTTATTTATTTAAATAGAGTCATATTGTATTTTTAATTTAAAGTTAGGGGGTGTTAGGTTTAGGGGTTAATAGTTTAACTTAGTGTTTTGCTATGTGGGGGGCCGCGGTTTAGGGGTTAATAGGTTTATTTAGTGGCGGAGATGTGGGAGGCCGGAGGTTTAGGGGTTAATAACTTTATTATAGTGGTGGCGATGTCGGGGAGCGGCGGAATAGGGGTTAATAACTTTTATTAGCATCGGTGATGTCGGGGCGGCAGATTAGGGTTTAATAACTTTATTTAGGTGTCGGCGATGTTGGGGGCGGCGGATTAGGGTTTAATGACTTTTATTAGTGTTGGCGATGTCGGGGTGGCAGATTAGGGTTTACTAACTTTATTTAGGTGTCGGCGATGTCGGGGGCGGCGGATTAGGGGTGTTAAGTTTTGGGGTTTATGTTAGGGTGTTTAAGGTTTAATCGTATCTTTTTTTCCCCCATAGACATCAATAGGGTTGCGTTACTGAGTTTTTTCATTCCGCAATCGCAGGTGTTAGGTTTTTTTTCTAACACTCTCTCCCCATTGATGTCTATGGGGGAAAGTGTGCACGAACACGTCAAAGCGGCCTTTGGATTTTGTGCGGTATGGAGCTTAACGCCACCATATCGCACACACAAGGAGGCTTTTAAGAAACTTGTAATGGCAGCGCTATGTAGGGTGAAATAACGCAACTTTTGTTACGTTCGTTTTGCACCCTGTTTAGCGCAAAATTCGTAATCTAGGTGTAAGAGAATATAGCAAATTTGATAATAAAAGTACATTGGAAAATTGTTTAAAATTGCATGTTCTATCTGAACTGTGAAAGTTTAATTTTCAATTTATTGTCCCTTTAGAGAGTGTAAAAATAAAATCCTATACTTTGTTCCCTATTTCACTATGTATTAAAGGGACATGAACTCCAAATCATTTCTTTGTGATTCAGACAGAGCATACAATTTTAAACAAATGTTCAATTTAGTTCTGTTATCTAATTTGCTTAATTCTCTTGCAATCTTTTGTTAAAAAAGCAGCAATGCACTACTGGGAGCTAGCTGGGCATATCAGTAAGCCAATAACATGAGACATACATATGCAGCCACCAATCAACAGCTCCTGAGCCTACACTGAGAGAACAAAGCTAATTAGACAATATAAGTAAATTGGAAAGTTGTTTAAAATATCATGCTCTATCTTATCCATGAATGGAAACATTTGGATTTTATATCCCTTTAAGGCCTGCAAACATGTTAAAGTCATGTACCTAGCTGTAATGCATTGTAGTTCTTGGGGAAGACATGGCTGGTGAGAAGTGGTATATGTATGTATCCACCCATCACTGATTATGTTCTGTTCATGAATGGCTTAGGAATGCACCTGTCTATCTCTCTATCTACAGTATTACCTATCTATTTATCTATCTATCTATCTATATACAGTATTATCTAGCTATCTCTATTTCTCTATCTACAGTATTATCTATCTAAATATTTTGTTTTTTTGCAGTATAAGCTTCACAAACCTAAATATACAAACATTACAGCAGATAATATTTACCAGTGGAATATATAGTGGCCAATACTCACTTAAGAGTAATTAAATAACTATAACAATCAGCAGCTGGACAAATAGATATAGTCGCCGGTTAATGGCAAATGTGCTCCATTATCATCCCTGTCTTAGCTTTAATGTATAGGCAGAATTGAGGACCTATCGTTACTAGTGGGATGTATGCTGATAGCTGTCTCACAGAATACGTAATAGAAGAAGCAAGGTGAGCGACAGTAACGGAAGTAAAGTTCCATACAATCAAGGTGGCAATTTACAGAACAAGAGAAGTGTCAGCTTGCTAGAGTGGCAGCCAGCAGTGTACCAGCTACCGCCAAGCAGTGTTATATCATGCATGACAGCTGTAGCTTTGTAAATCCTTCAAAATAAATATATCTGTCAGTGATTTTTTTTTATAATTTGTTCCCCCCAATTCTTGTTTACTTGCTACATCTTTAGCTATATTAAATAACTGGTGATTTTTTGATTACATTTCACCATTTAATAGAAAGTTGTCCCCATCCTATCGACCATAGAAGATTAGAGCAGTTTAATAAAAGTTACTTTATTAGTTATGTATGTTTATTATTTTATTTTCTGCTTTGTATTTGTCTTGTAAACAAATAAAGATTATTAGAATTTTCTTTTAACTCACTTTATTAACAATAAACTTTAATGATGGTTTTTAAAGATATATAAAAAAATGTTCTAATGTGTTAGATAATAATATTGCCTCATTGCTTGCATATAACTGTGCTTAACTTCGGGCAAAGACATAGGCCTCTATTTAACAAAGGTCTTGCGGACCTGATCCGACAATGCGGATCAGGTCCACAAGACCTCGCTGAATGCGGAGACCAATACGCTCTCCGTATTCAGCATTGCACAAGCAGCTCACAAGAGGTCTGCAGGCTCGCCAGAAACACGGGGCAATAGATAGGCCCCACAGGGGCATATTTATCAATGTGCGAGCGGACATGATACGAAGTAGCGTATCATGTCCGCTGCACATCGATAAATGCAGACAGCATATGCTGTCGGCATTTATTATTGCACCAGCAGTTCTTGTTTACTGCTTGTGCAATGCCGCCCCCTGCAGATTCTCGGAGCGGGGCTGTCAATCAACCCGATCGTATTTGATCGGGTTGATTTCTGTCTGCGGCCTCAGAGTAGGCAGACAAGTTATGGAGCAGCGGTCTTTAGACCGCTGCTTCATAACTTTTGTTTCCAGAGCTTGATAAATATGCCCCATAGAGCTAAATTCAGCTCCAGACCAGAAATGCACTACTGGGGCCTAACTTAACACATCTGGTGAGCAAATGACATGTGTGTAGCCACCAATCCCCAGCTAGCTCACAGTAGTGCATTGCTGATCCTTACCCTACCTAGGTAGGCTTTTAAAATAAGAATACCAAGAGATTGAAGTAAATTGAAAAATCTCTTAAAATCAAATGCTCTGGCCCATATTTATCAAGGTCTGTCGGACCTGATCCGACAGTGCGGATCAGGTCCGACAGACCTCGCTGAATACGGCGAGTAATACGCTCGCCGTATTCAGAATTGCACCAGTAGCTCACAAGAGCTGCTGGTGCAATGCCGCCCCCTGCAGACTCACGGCCTCCAGCAGGGGGGTGTCAGGGGGGTGATTTCCGGCGATATCTGTCCGCCTGCTCAGAGCAGACGGACAGGTTATGGAGCAGCGGTCTTTGTGATCGCTGCTTCATAACTGCTGTTTCTGGAGAGCCTGCAGGCTCGCCAGAAACACGGGGCATCAAGCTCCGTTCGGAGCTTGATAAATATGCCCCTATGTCTGAAACATCAAAAATAAACTTTGTCTTTCATGTCGCATTAATAATATTTTTAATTACATTTTTCATTTTGACAATAAATGTCCACTTAAGAAATATTAAAGGTTACGCAAATAATTAAAGGGTAATTTTACTATTAGATAACAAAATCAATTCTACAATACATTTCACATATCATGACTGAGTACAATAGCTGTAAAATATTCCCAATAGAATATATCTAAAAAGGCAGCAGACAGACTATTTGCTGCTGTCTATCTGTTTGACTAAGAATTACATTGCTAACTGGTGTACAGCAGACTTATGAGGAGCCGGCCAAAGGATGATATGACTGTTGCAGTGTTGCAGGGGGAAAAAGTACATGAAATGTGCTTAACTGAATTTGATCAGGCATATTCATCACGCTCAACATAAGGTAGAAGGTTTAGATAGCTGTCACTAACACCAAGGGGTTTATTAATAGGCGAAAATCAATTGTATGTAGACTGAATTAATGAGATGGAAAAACATGCATATATCAACTAATGCTGAAGGGACTGGACTCTACTGAGGCATTGGTAATGAAGCAGCCGGTACAATGCAATGATGTGCAGAGCAGATATCCAGTGAACCAATGTTTGACTGATCATGTAGGCTGAGACTACTGTAAAAAAACACTGTGAAATGTAAACACCAGGCAGCGGTTTTGAGCACAAAGTTGACCCCTGATGCGTATTCTGCAGACTGCTATCTACAGATTTATAAATAAATGATTAGATGTAAAATCCCAGAGGATTTTGTTCTTTTCCACAGCAATTACTGGAGCAGATTATTACCATTCAAGTAGGGTTCCAGTTTAAGTTCATTGACTGGCAGGAATCATTCATTGCTGTCCCCTTATCTTAAGCTACTGTGACAGAATATCCGATGGTAGCATGTAGTGTGAACATTTTAACAAGCCAAGTCAATATGCACTGAAAGAGCACATTCTTCAGTTAAAATATATTACTGTCAATAACGGATTAAATTAAGAAAGTATGAAGTTTCAAATTTGATCAATGTCACTGGGAAAAGCTAGGTGTTCTATGGAATGCATTAAAAATGTGATCACGCACAGTGCTGAGATGGTGCCTTTAATTTTGGCTTCAATTGCTACGATATTTTTCTATTTTTTTCCTAGAGACAAAAGAAAAATGAATATTTAATATGTATGTGTGTATATATATATATATATATAGTTAGTTTATATATATATATATATATATATATATATATATATATATATATATATATCTTTATCAACAAACATTTAACATTTTAAGGCTCAGTTTACACACACAAAAAAATTAGACAAAGGTAATATATACCTATATTAATTGCATGTGCGGCTGGGCTCTATTTCTATTATGATAAAAAAATAAAAGCACATTACCGTAAATACAGTGTATATTACTTTACTTCAATGATTGGAACAATGTTGAGAGAAAAAAACATAATTTAAATGATTTTTTTTTTTTTAAATAACAGCTAAATTATGGCTGTTTAGGAAAGAACTCTCCAAATATCTCTTTGATAAAATATACTTTATGTGAGTTAGAGGCAGACAGCTAAAAATAGTATAAATAAAAACAAAACATAATAAATTAACACAGAAATAAGCAAACAGAATAACATTTTTGATAATCATATATTTTATTTATTTTTTATGAAGAAGAAGTTATAGACGTATGGGAAATATCAATGTATAATTTTATCCACCACAATTCATATCTGGATTTTTTAATAATCCTTAGGGTGAAAAAGTTCAACTGTAATTTGCATAAGCAAAAGACTATCAGCGGTAGTTAACAAAAAAACAAGCAATGGTTAAATAACTTGTTGAAGGGTATCTCCATTCAACAGTGAGCCTTGATTAGTTTACTTATGCCATTCACATGGGATAACTTTCAGTTATCCTAGAATATCTTAACCCACCAAAAATACCAAGCATGAGATACCAGGCATAGAGTGACTTCTCTGTATAGATCCAATGGAGGTGAAATCAGTTCATACACTACAAGATGTACATAGAGGTAGAAATTTTGATGTCATAGCTGAAGAATAATATATCCACCAGTTGCTTCCTTGCCCACCTGTTAGCAGTTTGTACCTTTAAAACACTGTGACAAGTGCACTTATGCAGGACTACAGTGCACTGTAGTTTACCATTTAAAATGACACAAAGTGTTTTGGTGATTTTAAAAGAGAACTCCTAAGCACACTAGGCACTCAAAATCCATAACATACCAGGAACTCAAAGAACCCCAAAGCACACCAGGCTCTAAGAGAACTCCATAACATACCAGGTGCCCAGAGAACTCCTAAGCACACCAGGCCCTTAGAAAGCTCTATGATATAAGATGTGCTCAGAGAACTCCAAACATAGCAGGCACTCAGAGAACCCCAAAGCACACCAGGCTCTAAGAGAACTCCATAACATACCAGGCCCTCAGAGAACTCCTAAGCACACCAGACCCTTAGAAAGCTCTATAATATAAGAGGTGCTCAGAGAACTCCAAAACATAGCAGGCACTCAGAGAACTCCAAAGCACAAAAGGCTCTTAGAGAACCCCATAACATATCAGGCGCTCAGAGAACTCTTAAGCACACCAGGCACTATAATATATGAGAGAACTCTAAAACACATCAGGCTCTTAGAGAACCCCATAAACTTACCAGGCACTCAGAGAACTTCATAACATAACAGGTGTTCAGAGAACACCAAAGCACACCAGAATCTTAGAAAACTACATAACATACCGTACACTCAGATAATTCTATAACATAACAGGCACTTAGAGAACTCAAAAGCACACCAGGCTCTTAGAAAACTAAGTACACCAGT
This sequence comes from Bombina bombina, assembly GCF_027579735.1. Classification (NCBI taxonomy): domain Eukaryota; kingdom Metazoa; phylum Chordata; class Amphibia; order Anura; family Bombinatoridae; genus Bombina; species Bombina bombina. Next base: position 204,257,584 of record NC_069507.1, on the reverse strand, counting down.
TACTACAGTAAAGAATAATATATTCACCTGTTGCTTCCTTGTCCACCTATTGACAGTTGTACCTTCAATACAGTATGACAAGTGTACTTATGCAGGACTAGAGTGCACCGTAGTTCACCATTTAAAGAGACACTGGAAGTCTTTTTGGTGATTTTAAACAAGAACTCCTTAGGACACCAGGCACTCAGAGAACTCTATAAAAATACCTGGTACTCTGAGAACTCCAAAAGACACAAGGCAGTCAGAAAACTCCATAACATGCCAGGCACTTAGAGAACTCCCAAGCACACCAGGCTCTCAGAGAATTTCTAAGTACATCTGTTAATGCACTAAAGAATAATATATCCACCCTTACTTCCTAGTCCACCTGTTGGCTTCTGTAACAGTGACATGTTTACTTCTGCAGGACTACAGTGCACTGTAGTTTACCATTTAAAGAAGTGTTTGGGGTTTTTAATAAGAAATCCTAAGCACACCAGGCACTCAGAGAACTCCATAGCATACCAGGTGCTCAGAGAAATCCAAAGCACACCAGGCTCTCAGTGAACTAAGTACACCAGGCACTCAGAGAACTCTATAACATACCAGGGTGTCCAGAGAACTCCAAACCACACCAATCTCTCAGAGAACAAAGTTCACCAGGCACTAAGAGAACTCCATAACATACCAGGCACTCAGAGAGCTCTAAAGCACACCAGATTCTCAGAGGACTAAGTAAACCAGGCACTCAGAGAACTCCAAAACACAGCATGCACTCAGTGAACACCAAAGCATACCATGCTCTTAAAGAAGTCCATAACATACCAGGCACCCAGAGAACTCATAAGCACAGAAGGCTCTCAGAGATCTCCTAAGCACACCAGGCACTCAAAGAACTCCTAATCACAGAAGGCTCTCAGAGAATTTCAAAAGCACACCAGGCACTCAGAGAACTCCCTAACTTACCAGGAACTCAAAGAACTTCAAAACAAATCAGGCACTCAGAGAACTCCAAAACACCAGGTGCTCAGATAACTCCAAAACACCAGGTGCTCAAAGAACTCCATAACAGGGACTGGGAGACACACCTACTGATGACAATATTTTTCCACAAACTCCAGCAGGCAAATTTCTTATCCTCTAGTGGCACAAGGTGGACTCTAATCCTGGAGTCTACTAGTTCAATTGCAGGCATGGCTAAGTGTGGAAAGTCACCAGCTGTATCCCTGCCATGCAGTTTGTCTTCTGGCACAAACTTGTTGGATCCTAATGCACTCTTACATTAGAGGTTTTCAAATCCAATGTACCATGGTAGATATTACTGGTGGTTCCCATCTTTAAAGATTGTATATAAAAAACCTGAAAATACACCTTTGTCAGGCTGCTACAGAAAGCATGTGGCTAAGTCTTCAATATCATTACTGGCAACTCAATTTGAAATACATTTTATATTTTTGCTACAACACAAAGTGCATTAATTATCCTACATCCATTCCAGTTAAAGTGATGGTAAACTCTCCCCAAACTCTCCCTAAAAAAAGATCCAGAATGTTAGTAATATTTTAGATGGAGTTTCATTCATGAGTTGTAATGAAGATGCGCTATAACTTACTTTTTAATATAGATATCAAATTCAAATACTCTGTGCTCCACTGCCCACTTCAAAAGTAAATTTTTCTGTGAGCTAACACTTTGAATTGTTGTCCAATCAGCATTTTCCCCATATGGCACTTTTGTTGTAGCTATAGCGCTGATTGGAGAACAATGCAAACCATTACAACGCAAACCATCACTTTAAGCAAGCAAACATTGTATTAAAGAGTATTGATTTGGGAACTCCAAAAATAATTATATGGCGATTCTTGTTTGATACAAGTTATTTTGTAATGATTTAATTCTTCCAAAACAACATAGTAATAACTATAGATTATTTTTTGTTATAAAAATGAAGAACACACAAAGGGAGGTACAATTCCTGTCTGATTTAGTAATAGTCAGACAGCTGTTCCCATGCTGTGTTTATTCTGATTTTGATCACAAGTGGCAAGTATGACCTTTTACCTCATTGATGATATACATTGCAGATATTTTCCTCTCTGCTGGTCATTACTGAAATTATAGCAATAGATTGTTGGGTTTTATAAGCTACATTGACAGGTAACTTAGCTGTCACATTCATTCTTCCTACACCCCGTAATGACAGCAAAAAGCATAGTATTAATAGGTGTTCAAATATCCATATGCAAATATCATTGTTTAACATATACACTTAAAGGTCAGTTATGACAAGAATATATTTGTTCAAGGATTCTATTTAAGTGGGGTAAGCAAAGGTGTATTGCGGTTCATTTAATATGTATTTTAAATATCATCTTTGTAAATTGGTTAGAGGTCCTGTTCTGTATTGCAAAATTAATATTTAATTCTTGAAGATTGCAGCTTTATTTAGAGATATTTAATGCATTTGTTTTTAGTAATGGATTTGAAAGGCCAACAAGATGTTAAACATTTTGCATGAAATAGAAAAAAGAAAAAAAAGAAAAGAAAAATTACTCTATAGTGAAACTGCAAGGAAATACACACTGGATTCTGCAGTATTTATTCTGATTGGATGTTAGGGAAAGTTCCCAAAACTGTATGTTAAATAGGGACATGCCTTCACAGTTATATAAGAAAGAAAAAAAATAGGCTTAACATATGAATATTAATTAACAAAAAACACATGATTTATTATGAGACGCATACATTACAAAAGTGCACAATAAAATTTGTACTTTAAAAATGTTACAAAACGAATAAATGAACCATTCACAAAAATAAGCAGAAAAAAATTATTTTTTTAATTTTTTAAATTTTAAAAATGGTGCATCAAAATTGTAACAAAATTCTATCTTCACCAAAATTCATATTTTATAAAACATTTAAAATTTGTAGTAAATTGCTCAGGAATAAATTAGTTAATATGTACAGTGCAGATATATATACTGTATATGCATCCACCAATCAGCAACTAGAACCTAGGTTCTTTGCTGCTCCTGAGCTTTCCTAGATAAACCTTCCAGGTTTCAGCAAAGGATAACAAGAGAAGGAAGCAAATTAAATAATAGAAGTAAATTGGAAAGTTGTTTAAAATTGTATTATCTATCTGAATCATGAAATAAAATGTTTGGGTTTCCTGTCCCTTTAAGTACACTGGATGTGAAAAAACACTTAGAAATTTGTACTTTTAAGTACAAAATACAAAGCGTAATTCTTGTTTTTTCGTAAAATGGGCTTAACATGGGCGTTTCTTGGGCATAAATGAAATTGTCTCTCTAACTCCAGCGTAATTCTGTAAATATTTTCAAACTGCAGATCTCACAGTTGTTTTCTTGAAAACTAAAAGGTGGTGATCTTTTCTACAAAACACTTAAAATACTTATAACCCTAATAGACAAACACATACATATGAAAATATAGGCAATTGTTAGATGCTATACACAGAAAAAAGTGTAATGTGATTTATATTAGCTGCAGGATTTCATTTTTAAAGTGCGTCCCTGCTAACTTCATGGTGCTTTGCGAGCTCCATTACTTTTAATAGGAGAAATTCCATTAGGGCAGCCCCTGCAAGGGTTGGCGAGAAAAACCACGTCTGAAATTGTAAGGTTTAGATCATCGTGTCCTTAGTCTGAATTTCATAATAGATTTCAAAGTTAGTTAGTTAAATTTTCTTCCCCTGTATCACATGACAACCATCAGCCAATCACAAAAAAACATATCCTATAAATTCTTGCACATGCTCAGTAGTAGCTGGTGTATAAGAAAGTGTTCATATAAAAAGGTGCACTTTAGATAATGTAAGTGAATCATAAATAAGAAAGTTGTTTGCTCTATATGAGTCATGAAACTTTAATTTTGACCTTAGTGTTCCTGTAAAGCACTTTAATCAGCTGATTAGTTAACATGGTTATTTCACCTGCTCTCGTCCAAGGTAATCCTAAAAATCTGGCCTGATGGGGAGGCCTTAGGACAGGTTTGAAAACCAGTGCTGTAACCTATGCAGCTTCAGGGTCATTGCATGAGAGAGACTGCACTCAAAAGTTAAGAAGGCTAATTTTTACATAACCTGAGGGGATGTTGATCTGAAACATCATAGAATAATTTGTCCAGGATGACGGACAAGCTCTGCTCTATCACAATTGGTTGCGTGAGAGAAGGGACGTTGGCACATGCAATGTTAAATTCCACAAGTAGATGTTGCAGTGAAGGACCCAAACATGGGCTGGATTATGAGTGTAGCGCTATTTATTGTTCCTGTTTGCACGTCAACTCAGCTACAAGTAAGCTATTAGCTTGCGTACTACAAGTTGAAAGTTAAAACGTTTTTGTACGAGCGATATCTCGGCGCACGCAAAAAGCTGAACTTGGAATATCGCAACTGCATAAACTTATTCCCTCATAGACTTCAATGGAACATGAAAAGTAAATTTATGCTTACCCGATAAATTAATTTCTTCTATGGTACGACGAGTCCACGGATTCATCCTTTACTTGTGGGATATTATGATCCTGCTAACAGGAAGTGGCAAAGAGCACCACAGCTGTCTATATAGCTCCTCCCTTAGCTCCACCCCCCAGTCATTCGACCGAAGGTACAGGAAGAAAAAGGAGAAACTACAAGGTGCAGAGGTGACTGAAGTTTAAAATCAAAAAATATAATCTGTCTAAAAATGACAGGGCGGGCCGTGGACTCGTCGTACCATAGAAGAAATTAATTTATCAGGTAAGCATAAATTTACTTTTCTTCTATAAGGTACGACGAGTCCACGGATTCATCCTTTACTTGTGGGATACAATACGAAAACTACAGGACACGGATGAACGGGAGGGACAAGACAGATGGTTAAACAGAAGGCACCACTGCTTGAAGAACTTTTCTCCCCAAAAAAGCCCCCGAAGAAGCAAAAATATCAAATTTGTAAAATTTGGAAAAGGTATGAAGCGAAGACCAAGTCGCAGCCTTACAAATCTGTTCAACAGAAGCATCATTTTTAAAAGCCCATGTGGAAGCCATCGCTCTAGTAGAGTGAGCTGTAATCCTTTCAGGAGGCTGCTGTCCAGCAGTCTTGTATGCCAAACGGATGATGCTTTTCAGCCAAAAAGAAAGAGAGGTAGCTGTAGCTTTTTGACCTCTACGTTTTCCAGAATAGACAACAAACAAAGAAGATGTTTGACGGAAATCTTTGGTTGCTTGCAAGTAAAACTTCAAAGCACGAATCACGACCAAGTTGTTCAACAGACGCTCCTTCTTAGAGGAAGGATTAGGACACAGAGAAGGAACAACAATTTCCTGATTGATATTCCTATTAGTAACAACCTTAGGAAGGAATCCAGGTTTGGTACGCAAAACCACCTTATCAGCATGGAAAACAAGATAAGGCGAGTCGCATTGCAATGCAGATAATTCAGAAACTCTTCTAGCCGAAGAGATAGCAACTAAAAACAGAACTTTCCAAGATAGAAGCTTAATATCTATGGAATGCATAGGTTCAAACGGAACCCCTTGAAGAATTTTAAGAACTAAATTCAAACTCCATGGCGGAGCAACGGGTTTAAACACAGGCTTGATTCTAACTAAAGCATGACAGAACGACTGAGGGGTCGATCCGATAAAAATCGTCGCCCGCAAAAGTTGGTGACGCCAATATTTGCGCGGGTTTGGTATCCTATATACGGCGTAAGCTAGAAGTTACGCGCATAGATTTCTGGCGTCGCCCGTAGTTTTTTGGCCCATAGACTGACATACAAAACACTCGCAATTTGCTATCCAATATACGGCGTAAGGACTTACGCGCAGATTTCACAAAATCTACTCCATTCTCAGCTCGCCACAAATTGAAGGCGCAGGAACCCTTGCACTGACTTAGAAACCAACGTAACTCTCTGAAGGCCTAACAAATGCATGCTTAACAATATACATAGCAGCAGCTTGTTCACAAATAGTTAACCTCTTAAAAGCATTTATTATTCCTGCCCCTGCAAGTGTGTCAAACCAATCACAAACAGCACAACCTCTCACCTGCAGCCTTAAAACACCTGCAAATGCACACCCTCATTAGCCACCATGTTTCCCTTGCAGTATATTGCATTTAGAGTGAGACAGTGTCGTGGGGCACAAGGGGTGCTGGAACCCCTACAAGCCCCTGTTTTGGATGGTATCCCTGCTGCTGAGGTCCCTGGTCATGGTGCTGTAGCTGTCCCTGCTCCAGCTGCTGCCCTCCCTGCTCCTCCTGCTGTTGTCCCTGTTCCTGGTGCTCCCCATGCTGCTGTTGCTGCAGCTGCCCATAGGCCAGCAGGGCCTATAAGACGAAGGCATCAGCAGAGGGGAAGAGCACCAAGGTTACACAGGGTTAGGGTCACCCTGTTTGGGATGACAGAAGTGGAGGTCAGGGAAAAATATCGCTTGACATCTGCAAGCCTCATTAACCTATATGAGGTCTTGAAGGATGATATTGACCCTCAAGCGTATAGGAACCAAGCTCTGACTGGTATGCAGAAGCTGTTGTGTGTTGTACACTTCCTGGCAACTGGCTCATACCAGTCAACAGAGGGGCTTGTGTCTGGCCTAGCGCAGTCTACCTTCTCCAGGATTCTAGGGGAGGTTCTGACTGCTCTAGATAACCAGACACAACGATACATTCATTTCCCCCGTACCCCCCAGGAATGGAACCGTCTTAAACAAGGCTTCTATCGACTGGGGGGTATTCCCAATGTCATGGGGACAATTGATTGCACACATGTGTGTATCGTGGCCCCACATGAGGAGCCACTCCTCTATATTAACAGGAAAGGGTTTCACTCATTGAATTGCCAGATGGTCTGCGATACCAATCTGAAATTCTTACATGTGTATGCAGGCTTCCCGGGGAGTGCACATGATTCCTACATCCTGCACCAGACCTCCTTATTCATTATGTTTGAAAATGGAACACTCTCGGGAGGATGGCTGCTTGGTGAGTACCTTCATTCTGTCTGTATATTTCTACTAAAGGGACACTAAACACAAATTTTAATCTCATGTTTCAGATAGAGAATACAATGTTAAACAGCATTACAATTCACTTCTATTATCTCATTGTATTTATTCTTTAGATATCTTATTTTAAAAAAATAGCAATTCACATATATGAGCCAATCATATGAGGCTTCTATGTGCAGCCACCAATCAGCAGCTATTGAGCATATCTAATATGCTTGTCATCAAAAGTTATCTATAGAATGGAGAAAATGATCTAATCTAAGTAAATTATCAAGCTGCTAACAATTGCAGGTTCTTATTAAATGGACAGTCTAGTATAAATTGCACTTCCATTATTCAGATAGGACTTTTAATTTTAATAAACTATCCAAATTACTTCCATTAACAAAATGTGCACAGTATTTGTATCTTTTATATTTTTGAGTCACCAGCTCCTACTGACCATGTGCAAGAATAAGTGTGTATGCATTTGTGAATGGCTGATGGATGTCACATGGTACAGGGGGAGTTTCAAAATACATAACACTTTAAATTGTAATAAAAACTAACTTTGATATTAGACTAAGTGCTATTGCATTGTCTTGTTATCTAGCATTTTTGGATAATGAAAATCTACTGTGTTGACTGGTCCTTTAAAATAGATTTTTGGTCTAGACTAATACTGGCATAAAAGTAGATTGCTTACAATGCACAAATTTAATGTTTTTATTAAATCTATCTTTTATATGAAATTCATGTTGTGTCCCTTTAAAGCACATGATGTACCTGTAGTAATCCAAACACATATGTTACATGACAGGTGACGCAGGGTACGGCTGCAGACCATGGCTATTAACCCCCTTGGTGCACCCCATTACAGAGCCACAACTCAGGTACCAGGAGGCACACATAAGAACAAGGAATGTCATTGAAAGGAGCTTTGGCCTATTAAAAACCAGGTTCAGGTGTCTGGATGTTGCAGGCGGAGCACTACAGTATAACCCCAACAAAGTGTGTTCCATTGTCAATGCTTGCTGTATTCTACACAACATTGCTGTGGACACACGTTTGTTGGGGGACATTGACCCAGAGCAGCAGCAGCAGCTGGTTCCTGTACCTGAGGATGTGGACAGGGGGACACTGAGGGGGAATGAAGTGAGGGATTATGTCATCCGGGAATACTTCACCTGTAAGTTACTTATTCATAAGTACAGTAAACCGTAACATTCACATGTATTATGATGTTTGACAGTACCTCACCAACCATTGAATGTGTATATATCATGTCTTGCAGAATTTCAAACTTTGGATTTCCACTGCATGTAAGTGAAACTACTACATCCCAACCCCCTTCCCTTAAAGGGACACTATACCCAAACATATTCTTTCATGATTAAGGATAGAGAATATAATTTGAAAAAAACCTTAAAATTTACTTCAATTACCTATTTTCAGTTATTCTTTAGATATACTTTAATGAAGACATAGCAATGCACACAGTGAAACAATCACAGGAGGCATCTATATACAGCTACTAATCAGCAGCTACCAAGCATATCTAGATATGCTTTTCAGCAAAGAATATCAATAGAATGAAGCAACATAAATAATAGAAGCAAATTATTAAGTTGTTTATAATTGTATGCTCTTTACAAATCATGAAGGAAACAATTTTACTTTCATGTCCCTTTAACAACCCTAATTACTGTATATTTCACATTTGTTTCATTCATGTTTAGTTCACTATCATTAAGAATGAGGATAATGGATATTTATACCTTATGTTCACACATTCTTTAAATACATTATTAGTTATATATACCAACGTGAAATTTATATTGGATGTGAGAAACCTTGATTTACATCTTAGAAGTGAATATTACTATATGTACCGTTCAGACACAACTATGTGATGTGGTTTATTGAGCAGGAATATGTCAGAAACATTATAATAATACCTTTTTTGGCCATTTCAACACAGGTATTATTATATGTTTTAACAATATTACTGTACTAAAACACACCTCACATGGATGTGGATGACAATTATATGGTAAATAACAGAGGACAAGATTTTGGATGAAATAGAATAAGATTTATTTTCTTTTAGGCCTCTTAGATGAGGGGGCTGAGGGGCCTGGAGTGGGTCTCCTGCCTCTCCTGGGTTGTGTGGATCCAGTAGGAGTGCTGGTCACAGACGAGATGCTTGAGGCGATGTCCTGCTGGTGGGTGAAATGCTCCACCAACACACCCAACAGTTGGTTCTGTTCCCTCCATATGTGGTCACTCTGGATTTGCATGTCCGAAATGACTCTCAGCATTTGTGATTGGTTTTGTACCATAGCAGTTACAGATGCTGCCATGTCCCTTTGCAGCTCAATGGATCGCTGTTGTAAACGCTGTTGGCTCCTATGGAACCTGCAATGGTCCCTTTGCATTCTTTCACAGGTTGACGTTAGACTCTCACAGGTCAATGTTTGCCTCCTCTGTAGGGAAATGTATTCATCACCCATGGCGGAAGTCAGTGGATCCATGGGCTCTTCCCCAGCAGGGACTATAGGCACTGGTTCCATTTCTTGATCCTCAGCTGGGGGTGCAGGCCTCGGAATCTCAGCTGGAGGTGCAGGCCCCGGAATCTCAGCTGGAGGTGCAGGCCCCGGAATCTCAGCTGGAGGTGCAGGCCCCGGAATCTCAGCTGGAGGTGCAGGCCCCGGAATCTCAGCTGGAGGTGCAGGCCCCGGAATCTCAGCTGGAGGTGCAGGCCCCGGAATCTCAGCTGGGGGTGCAGGGCGATGAATTTCAGTTGGTGGAGCTCTTCCAACTGCTGCCGATGGTACAGATGTCCGGATGGACTGATAGTCCCATTGGCTGCTGGTGTGCATCCACTCAGCCTGCTGGTATAATCCTTGAGTGGCATGATATTCTTGTGGGGGGGTAAAGACATCTACCCTTCGGGGCTGGCGTGGCTCCCCCTCCAAGCCAAAGGAATAATCCTCCGGCCAGGGCTCCTGCCAGGTATCCTCCTGTAATGCAGGCGGCATAACATTGGGATTCTCAATTGAGGCAGTCCAACCCATGTCATGCCTGGCATACTCCTGCTGGAGTCTCTGGACCGGTGGTTGAGGTGGAGATATACTTTGATCCAGTGTTGGAGGGGGATGCATGGGCGTAGGCACCCTGGTGACTGGAGGTTCTGTGGAGGAGTCAAATGATGAGAGGGATTAGTACAATCAGATATATATCCATGTGGGCATACAATGTACATGCTAGGGCCTATCCACATTCTCATGTCAAACTCTATAACATGATGGGTTTTAATATGCAAAGTATACATGTATGTGCTTCATACAATAGTTCTGTGTACATGTCAGTGATGGAGAAAATGTGTTCTTTAAGTGACACTATGGTTGTGATGACTATAGTGTCCATTTACTGAAAAGTCTACATGTGGCTTGTGGCCTGTGTTACTCTGAGACATGTTAGTATTTCACTATTCCACCTCATATCATGATTTTTAATGTGTTAAGTAGCATTAAATGGACATGCAACCCATATTTATTCTTTCATGATTCAGCTAGCCAAGCATGGAATTTTAAACAACTTTTTAATTTACTTCCATTAGCTAATTTGCTTCATTATCTTGATATTCTTTGCTGAAATGCATTTCTAGATAGGCTCATAAGCTGATGATTGGTGGCTGCACATCAATGCCTCGTGTGATTGCCTCACCCATGTGCATTGATATTTAATAAACTAAGATTATGAAAATAATGATGAAAAAATAGATAATAGAAGTAAATTGGGATGTTGTTGAAAACTGTATTCTCTATCTGAATAATGAAATAAAATTATTTGGGTTTCATGTCCCTTTAATGTTAAATCTCATTGTATATTTTGTTGTTAGTAAGCAAAATACCATGCTCATCATTGTGTACATGAATGTGTGACAATATAGGATGTTATAACTCAAATACATATAATACTGGTGTGTGGGATGTTACTCACCAGCATGCTGTGCTGATGTTGCAGCCCCTGAGTTACGAGCCCCTGGAAGTCCACGGACTGCTGTGAGGCTCAGGGACCTACGAATAAGCTCCTGCCACTCATTGTATTCCGCCTCATAGTGAGGCCCACCTCCTGTTGCCCTCTGGGACATTGCTTCCTGGCCCATCTTCTCCTTGACTCTCCTCTTACAATCATTCCATCTCTTCTTTAGGCCATCCACATTCCTCCTCTGTTGGGACACACAATTGACGGCCTCCACCACCTTCTGCCAAGCATCTTTACGCCTACGGGCAACTCCTTTGCCCTTCTCTTGTCCAAAGAGGGCATTATGGTTCTCCAGGACAGCTTGGACTAGAGCGAGGTTTTCTGCAAAACTGAAGTTAGGACACCTCATACGCTCTTCGTCCTGGGCCGCCTGGCTCCCTCCCTGAGCTGTCCCTGGTGTGGGTTCCTGACGAGACACCATCAGATCCAATTCTGGTGTGCCCCATTGCTGAATCAATTGTGCAAACACCTCCGGATGGAGTTCCCACTCCCCCGGATGAAAAGTCTGACGACTTAGAAAATCCGCTTCCCAGTTCTCCACTCCTGGGATATAGATTGCTGATAGATGGCAAGAGTGAGTCTCTGCTCATCGAATTATTTTGGTAACCTCTATCATCGCTAGAGAACTCTTTGTTCCCTCCTGATGATTGATATATGCTACAGTTGTGATATTGTCCGACTGGAATCTTATTAATCTGGCCGAAGCCAGCTGAGGCCACGCCAGAAGCGTGTGGAAAATCGCTCTCAGTTCTAGAATATTTATCGGGAGGAGAGCCTCCTCCTGAGTCCACAAACCCTGTGCTTTCAGGGAATTCCAGACTGCACCCCAGCCCAATAGGCTGGCGTCCGTCGTCACTATGACCCATGCTGGCCTGCGGAAACACATTCCCTGGGACAGATAATCCTGTGACAACCACCAAAGAAGAGAGTCTCTGGTCTCTTGATCCAGATAAATCTGCATAATCCCCATTCCACTGTTTGAGCATGCATAGTTGCAGTGGTTTGAGATGCAAGAAAGCAAACGAAACTATGTCCATTGCCGCTACCATTAGTCCGATTACCTCCATACACTGAGCCACTGACGGCCGAGGAATGGAATGAAGAGCTCGGCAGATGGTTAAAATCTTTGATTTCCTGACCACCGTCAGAAAATTTTTCATATCCACAGAATCTATCAGAGTTCCTAGGAATGAAATTCTGGGAGCTGTGGCCAACCCGAAGGGAAGAGCCACAAACTGGTAATGCTAGTCCAGAAAGGCGAACCTGAGGAACTGGTGATGATCTTTGTGGATAGGGATGTGTAGATACCCATCCTTTAAGTCCACGTGGTCATATATTGACCCTCCTGGATCATTGGTATAATAGTCTGAATGGTCTCCATCTTGAAGGATGAGACTCTGAGGAATTTGTTTAGGATCTTGAGATCTAAAATTGGTCTGAAGGTTCCCTCTTTTTTGGGAACCACAAACAGATTGGAGTAGAACCCCTGCCCCTGTTCTGTTTTCGGAACTGGGCAGATCACTCCCATGGTATATAGGTCTTCTACACAGCGTAAGAACGCCTCTCTTTTTGTCTGGTTTACAGACATTTGAGAAAGATGGAATCTCCCCCATGGAGGAGAATCTTTGAAATCTAGAAGATACCCCTGGGTTACGATTTCTAAAGCCCAGGAGTCCTGAATGTCTCTTGCCCAAGCCTGAGCAAAGAGAGAAAGTCTGCCCCCTACTAGATCCGGTCCCGGATCGGGGGCTACCCCTTCATGCTGTCTTGGTGGCAGCAGCGGGCTTCTTGGCCTGTTTACCCTCGTTCCAAGTCTGTTTAGGTCTCCAGACTGACTTGGATTGAGCAAAATTCCCCTCTTGCTTTGCAGCAGGGGAAGAGGTAGAGGGACCACCTCTGAAGTTTCGAAAGGAACGAAAATCATTTTGTTTGGTCCTCATCTTATTTGTCTTATCCTGAGGAAGGGCATGGCCTTTCTTTCCAGTGATGTCTGAAATGATCTCTTTCAGTTCAGGCCCGAATAGGGTCTTACCCTTGAAAGGCATGGCTAAAAGCTTAGATTTTGATAACACATCAGCAGACCAGGACTTAAGCCATAACGCTCTACACGCTAAAATGGCAAAACCTGAATTCTTTGCCGCTAATTTAGCCAGTTGAAAAGCGGCATCTGTAATGAAAGAATTAGCTAGCTTGAGAGCCCTAATTCTATCCAGAATATCATCTAATGGGGTCTCAACCTGAAGAGCCTCCTCCAGAGCCTCGAACCAAAAAGCAGCTGCAGTAGTTACAGGAACAATGCACGCTATAGGTTGGAGAAGAAAACCCTGATGAACAAATATTTTCTTTAGGAGACCCTCTAATTTTTTATCCATAGGATCTTTGAAAGCACAACTGTCCTCAATAGGTATAGTTGTACGCTTAGCCAGGGTAGAAATAGCTCCCTCCACCTTAGGGACCGTCTGCCACGAGTCCTGCATGGTGTCTGATATGGGAAACATTTTCTTAAAAGTAGGAGGGGAGCGAACGGAATACCTGGTCTATCCCACTCCTTAGTAACAATGTCCGAAATCCTCTTAGGAACCGGAAAAAACATCAGTGTAGGCAGGAACCTCTAGAAATCTGTCCATTTTACACAATTTCTTTGGAACTACAATAGGGTCACAATCATCCAGAGTCGCTAAAACCTCCCTGAGCACTAAGCGGAGGTGTTCTAGTTTAAATTTATTAGCCGTCATATCTGAGTCTGTCTGAGGGAACATCTTTCCTGAATCAGAAATCTCTCCCTCAGACAGCAAATCCCTCACCCCCAACTCAGAACATTGTGAGGATACATCGGATATGGCTAATAAAGCGTCAGAGGGCTCAGCATTTGTTCTCACACCAGACCTACTGCACTTTCCTTCTGACTGAGAATCATCCTGCGACATACTTTAAGTAGCTAAAATATGTTCTTTGCAATTTATTGACGTTTCAGCTCATGAGGGACACATTCTAAGTGGGGGTTCCACAATGGCTTCTAAACATATTGATAAATGACTTTCTTCAATGTCAGACATGTTGAACAGGCTAGTAATAACTACAAACAAGCATGAAAACACTTTATTTAGTGAAAAAAATAACAATCTTAAAAAACGGTACTGCGCCTTTAAGAGAAAAAAAGCATACACGTTCTGCAAAACTGCTTTAAAATGCACCAAATTTTTGCAAGCAGACTCAATATGTGTAGTTAAGTTTGCCCCACAAGGAAATTTAACATTTAACCCCTTAATGTGCAAACCGGATTGAAATTAGGCCTAAATCTGGAGAAAAAAAAACCCAGCACCTTGCCGCAGCCCTGCTGTGGCGCCTACCTGCCCTCAGGGATAGTAAATATGGGGTTAAAGCTTCGATTTGGCCCAAAACATCCACAAGGGCCCTCAGGAGTTGGAGCTTGCTGCTTGCTGAGTGAAAACAACTGCGCATCTGAGGCGCGAAAATAGGCCCGCCCATCTCACTCGATGTCTCTACAGCCTCAAAGAACCGCACCAGAGCGGTTTTAAACTAGCCATGTGGGTTCTGAGACCCAAAAAATAAGCCAAGTGTACCCTCAATAAAGTTGCCCAAAAAATGTTATTGCCCACAAAACGTTAACAGCACTCCCAGTTCATAAAACGTTTGCCCACAAACATTCAAAACTCAGTGTCAACCATTTTTGTAATTAGCCCTTTATGCAAGCTTAGTAATGCCTTTCTATAGCTCTTAGGATTACTGCTTACCCTTACCCTCATGGGGATACTGTCAGCCTTTCTGAAATAAACAGTCTCTACAGAAAAAATTACTGAACATACCTCACTGCTATATAGCATGAAAACGTTCCTCACACTGAAGTTTCTTGTACCCCTCAGTCTCTGTGGGAACAGCACTGGATCTTAGTTACAAATGCTAAGATCATCATCCTCCAGATCCATCTGCTGCCTGAGTGTAAATAGTACACACCGGTACCATTTAAAACAAAAAACTCTTGCTTGAAGAAATTAAAAACTATTATTTTATCACCTCTTTCACTTTACCCTTCCTAGTACTTAAGAGTAGGCAAAGAGAATGACTGGGGGGTGTAGCTAAGGGAGGAGCTATATAGACAGCTCTGCTATGGTGCTCTTTGCCACTTCCTGTTAGCAAGAGGATAATATCCCACAAGTAAAGGATGAATCCGTGGACTCGTCGTACCTTATAGAAGAAAACAAGTCACACAAACCCAATTGCATTTTCTCAAGTGTGCTAACCCAACATTAAATATGAATATTTCACATTCCAATGTTCTTCACATTGCAGAATATGTTTTATTTATTCATACATATTTCTACATATATCTGATGGTTTTTTGGTTTTATATATATATATATATATATATATATATATATATATATATATATATATATATATATATATATATATATATACATACATATATATATGTATATATATACATAACATACATACATACAGATATATATAGGAATATCTATTTAAAAATACTTAGGGAATATCCCCCTATGTGGAGAACTTTGGAATGTAAGATATTTAAAGTACACGCACAGTTAAACACTTGAGTGCAACTGTACTTTTAAATGTAATTTTGATGTGTTTTGTGCAACTTTTTATTTGAGCAAAACAGTTAACCAGCGCTCTGAAGTCGCACTAACCCGACGTGCAATAAATTGCGCTCGAGTGAACACGTTTACTTTCAACCTGTTTATCACTTGCGCACAACAGTTAGCGTGCCACTCGTAATCTAGCCTATAGTGTGGACAGGTTCTTTGTCTGGGAATCTTGTTTGCTAGCACTCTTATAAATGTGTCCCAAAGAAGTCAGAGAGAAAGTGGGGACATTTATAAGCTTCTCAATCATATCTAATCAGCTCATAATGGAATGATATATAAAGGGCCTTATGTCAGACAATTCATCTAATATACAGACAGATATATGCCTATCAGACAGCTATTATACAAATATAAAAAAATACATACAAAAATATTGTGACTTTTAAAAATGCAAGTTTAAAATAAAATACTGTCAAAATAATATAAACGGCAAAGCAAACTGTGCAACAAAAGATAAATCTTTCCCATAAGCCAAGAGAGTTTACTAATATTTATGAGCTTGAGCAGTAAGGTCATGGATGAAGTCTTAAATGCTACTTAGCCCTTATAAAAGGTGTACACTTGTAAAATACATATTTGATTTATATATTTTATAGCTACCATAAGATAACAGGTGTTTCTATCAGAGGTTTTTCCTGTATTTATAGGGAAAAAAAAACGTTTTAAAGCAGTAAAACTATATGACAAATTGACATTACACAGTAAATATAGGATCTGATAAAAGAACAGCCGAAAGACAAAAAGAAACACACAAAAAAAGAAAAAAGAAATCTTTCAGAGCTAAGAGAAATAATAAATTCACACACAAATATTACCAAGAAGGTTTATATAATAATATGAGGTATTAAAATGTCAAAAATGTCTGCTGCCTCTGCTTTTATATATAAGATAATAGAAAAACATGTGGGAAGAGGAGGACAGAGATTTAAAGGACACTCCACACAAAAAAAATTCCTGTCATATCTGATAAAGAATAGGATTTAAAACATGTTGAAAATATTTTTTGCTTTAAAAAAAAAAAAAAAAGAAAAAAAGATTTGAATGTTTTGTATAGTCTGTTTAATAATACAACAGTAGCAGTGGTATACATTATTCTAATGCTGATTGGGCGATAATATACCTCCCCACAATTACCATATGGTTTCTGGGACAGGGAAGTGAGGGTGGAATTGTGGGCTGCAGCCCATTGGTGTTTGTAGGGCCTGAGCTGTGATAGGAGGAGCAGGGATGTGGGTGTGCCGTGGACAGACATGTGGTGAGTGGGGGATGGATGGAGTAAGGGTATGATGTGGGTGGAGCCAGGGCAGCCCCTGAAAACCATGTCATTTTCTCTGTTTGAAGAACCCGCAAGAGGGACAGCAGGCAGAGATCCCAACCTGTGACAATCCTGCAAGATCTAGGACAGTTGCGACAAGGACACAGTTCTTTTAGTGGAGAAGGAAACTCCTCTGCAGGTTTAAAACACTAGTTTTTTTTCTTTCACAATTTAGACAGAGAACAGAATTTTAACCCTTTGAGTGCTAAGCACTTTCCCACCTGAGTGCTAAGCTTTTTTTTTTCTTTTTCAGATCCCCTTTCAGGCTTACACTGTTGGAAAGGTTAGGCGATTACCTTTCTAACGGTGGGTCTTGGGGGTCTGTAGCTGCTTAGATGCCTGAGATACAGGCTTCTAAGCAGCATGCCCCCTGCTCCTATACTTAATATTGTTAAGTATAAATAAAAGTTGCGCGGTGACGTCATCACGTCATTGTGCGTGACGTCACCGCGCATAACCTGAAGCCCCAGCGATGCCCGTCACTATGATCGGGTAGGAGTGGGTGGGAGCCCCCAGATCTCCCTCAAGGTGGGAGAGTGCTAGCGACGGCTCTGAGCACAACTTTGCTATTTACTTTTATTATGAAATTTGCTTAAAGAGAAATGAAACACAATTTTTTCCTTTCATGATTCAGATGGATCCTGTAATTTTAAACAACTTTCCAATATACTTCTATGATCTAATTTGTTTTGTACTCTTGAAGTCCTTTGTTGAAAACGATAACTAGGCAGACTCAGGAGCTGCTGATTGGTGGCTACACATTTATTCCTCATGCTATTGGCTCACCTAATGTGCTTAGCTAGCTACCAGTAGTGAATTGATTTAACAAAAGATACCAAGCAAATGAAGCAGATTATATAATAGAAGTACATTGGCAAGTTGTAGAAAATTGTATTACCTATCTGAATCATAGAAGTAAGGATTTGGGTTTCATGTACCTTTAATTATTTTGGTATTCTTTGTTGAAGGAGAAGTTATGCACTTCTGTAAGCTAACCAAACATATCAGGTGAGCCATTGACAAGAGACATATATGTGTTGCCAACAAACAGCAGAAAGCTCCAGTAGTGCTTTGCTGCTCCCTAACTAGGTATGTTGTTCAGCAAAAGATGCAAAGAGAACAGAGACAATTATTTAACAGACATAAAATGGAAACTTCTTTAAAATTGCATTCTCTATTGGAATAATTAAAGTCTACAAAAGTCTAGTTTGCCCAGGACAAGAAAATGCATAAAAACAAAATAAATACATAAAATTGTAGTACATTTTAAAAGCCCCGCTTTTAGATATAACAAAAGAAAAATTAAATCATTTTAAAAAAAAAGTCCAGATTAATGGTTACAACCTTTTGGCTCTGGAAGACCCACAGTGCACTTTTGAAACTCACAAGGCACACCTACTTTAATTAATATATAGTTATGACACTGCTAATTTAAAACAATGATATAAAATTACTGGCAAATTAAAGGGACATAAAATACCTTGGAATTACAAGATCTGAATTCTTGAGATAAATTAACATACTAGGGAAGTGTATTTTAATACATTAATACCTTGTTGGCTGAAGTTGTTTTTCATTAATACCTTGTTGGCTGAAGTTGTTTTTCAATAGCCAAACTCTACCCAAAACTTGCCTTATCTAGCAGAGCCAATCCGGACTTATTACTGCAGTAGACAACATTTGTTACTGTCATTTTGTCAGCAAAACTTCCACTGTTTTGCAGTATGCTACCACCTCTCCTAAGTCCAATTTAGGACAAATATGTGGCAGGTATAGGCTTGTGACATCTGCAGTGTGCACTTTCAATTCCCAGAATTGTAAAGCCCACAATTTTAAATTGCATAAAAAGGTCAAAATAAATAACAAAATAATTTAGCAAATTTGCTATTTAGCGCTTACACTAGTGTGCTAATTGTGCTAGAAGCAATCTTTTTGTGCTCGTCCAGTTGTGCTCGTATTATGAGTTAAAAGTAAAAAGTTGTGCTCTTGCACTAACCCGAGGCGCAAACAGGTCACTTCTAGCGCAATTAGACTGTTGCGCAAAACATAACCTTCCAATGGAGAAAAAAAAAAGTTTTACAAAAACATCTGACTCGCGCGCTAACCCAAACTCATATTCTCATATGTGCTAACCTGGTATGAAAATATGAATATTTCACATTCCAATATTCTGCACATTGCAGAATACTGTATGTTCTATATATTCCAAAATAAATATTTCTATATATATCTGATGGTATTTTGGTAGTATATATATGTATACATACATATATATATATATATATATACACACACAGTATATACATATATGATTATATATACATGTATATATGTAGGTATAGATATATACAGATATATATGAATATTTAAAAATACATAGAACATATTCTGCTATGTGCAGAACATTGGAATGTGAAATATTTACAGTTAACCTTACACTATAATACTTTATTAAAATTTGATATTGCAGAAATATGGTTTTACATGTTTCCATCTACTTAATTGGAAAGCGCTTCAATGCACTTATATATAAGTCTATATATGTGTACATATGTATTTATGTGTGTATATATATGTCTGTAAATAACATAATTTATGTAAGAACTTACCTGATAAATTCATTTCTTTCATATTAGCAAGAGTCCATGAGCTAGTGACGTATGGGATATACATTCCTACCAGGAGGGGCAAAGTTTCCCAAACCTCAAAATGCCTATAAATACACCCCTCACCACACCCACAATTCAGTTTAACGAATAGCCAAGAAGTGGGGTGATAAGAAAAAAGTGCGAAAGCATATAAAATAAGGAATTGGAATAATTGTGCTTTATACAAAAAAATCATAACCATCACAAAAAAGGGCGGGCCTCATGGACTCTTGCGAATATGAAAGAAATGAATTTATCAGGTAAGTTCTTACATAAATTATGTTTTCTTTCATGTAATTAGCAAGAGTCCATGAGCTAGTGACGTATGGGATAATGATTACCCAAGATGTGGATCTTTCCACACAAGAGTCACTAGAGAGGGAGGGATAAAATAAAGACAGCCAATTCCTGCTGAAAATAATCCACACCCAAAATAAGTTTAATGAAAAACATAAACAGAAGATTCAAACTGAAACCGCTGCCTGAAGTACTTTTCTACCAAAAACTGCTTCAGAGGAAGAAAATACATCAAAATGGTAGAATTTAGTAAAAGTATGCAAAGAGGACCAAGTTGCTGCTTTGCAAATCTGATCAATCGAAGGTTCATTCCTAAACGCCCAGGAAGTAGAAACTGACCTAGTAGAATGAGCTGTAATCCTTTGAGGCGGAGTTTTACCCGACTCAACATAGGCATGATGAATTAAAGATTTCAACCAAGATGCCAAAGAAATGGCAGAAGCTTTCTGGCCTTTTCTAGAACCGGAAAGATAACAAATAGACTAGAAGTCTTTCGGAAAGACTTAGTAGCTTCAACATAATATTTCAAAGCTCTAACAACATCCAAAGAATGCAACGATTTCTCCTTAGAATTCTTAGGATTAGGACATAATGAAGGAACCACAATTTCTCTACTAATGTTGTTGGAATTCACAACCTTAGGTAAAAATTCAAAAGAAGTTCGCAACACCGCCTTATCCTGATGAAAAATCAGAAAAGGAGACTCACAAGAAAGAGCAGATAATTCAGAGACTCTTCTGGCAGAAGAGATCGCCAAAAGGAACAAAACTTTCCAAGAAAGTAATTTAATGTCCAATGAATGCATAGGTTCAAACGGAGGAGCTTGAAGAGCCCCCAGAACCAAATTCAAACTCCAAGGAGGAGAAATTGACTTAATGACAGGTTTTATACGAACCAAAGCTTGTACAAAACAATGAATATCAGGAAGATTAGCAATCTTTCTGTGAAAAAGAACAGAAAGAGCAGAGATTTGTCCTTTCAAAGAACTTGCGGATAAACCTTTATCTAAACCATCCTGAAGAAACTGTAAAATTCTCGGAATTCTAAAAGAATGCCAAGAAAAATGATGAGAAAGACACCAAGAAATATAAGTCTTCCAGACTCTATAATATATCTCTCTAGATACAGATTTACGAGCCTGTAACATAGTATTAATCACAGAGTCAGAGAAACCTCTTTGACCAAGAATCAAGCGTTCAATCTCCATACCTTTAAATTTAAGGATTTGAGATCCTGATGGAAAAAAGGACCTTGCGACAGAAGGTCTGGTCTTAGCGGAAGAGTCCACGGATGGCAAGAGGCCATCCGGACAAGATCCGCATACCAAAACCTGTGAGGCCATGCCGGAGCTACCAACAGAACAAACGAGCATTCCTTCAGAATCTTGGAGATTACTCTTGGAAGAAGAACTAGAGGCGGAAAGATATAGGCAGGATGATACTTCCAAGGAAGTGATAATGCATCCACTGCTTCCGCCTGAGGATCCCGGGATCTGGACAGATACCTGGGAAGTTTCTTGTTTAGATGAGACGCCATCAGATCTATTTCTGGAAGCTCCCATATTCGAACAATCTGAAGAAATACCTCTGGGTGAAGAGACCATTCGCCCGGATGCAACGTTTGGCGACTGAGATAATCCGCTTCCCAATTGTCTATACCTGGGATATGAACCGCAGAGATTAGACAGGAGCTGGATTCCGCCCAAACCAAAATTCGAGATACTTCTTTCATAGCCAGAGGACTGTGAGTCCCTCCTTGATGATTGATGTATGCCACAGTTGTGACATTGTCTGTCTGAAAACAAATGAACGATTCTCTCTTCAGAAGAGGCCAAAACTGAAGAGCTCTGAAAATTGCACGGAGTTCCAAAATATTGATCGGTAATCTCACCTCCTGAGATTCCCAAACTCCTTGTGCCGTCAGAGATCCCCACACAGCTCCCCAACCTGTGAGACTTGCATCTGTTGAAATTACAGTCCAGGTCGGAAGCACAAAAGAAGCCCCCTGAATTAAACGATGGTGATCTGTCCACCACGTTAGAGAGTGTCGTACAATCGGTTTTAAAGATATTAATTGAGATATCTTTGTGTAATCCTTGCACCATTGATTCAGCATACAGAGCTGAAGAGGTCGCATGTGAAAACGAGCAAAGGGGATCGCGTCCGATGCAGCAGTCATAAGACCTAGAATTTCCATGCATAAGGCTACCGAAGGGAATGATTGTGACTGAAGGTTTCGACAAGCTGAGATCAATTTTAGACGTCTCTTGTCTGTCAAAGACAGAGTCATGGACACTGAATCTATCTGGAAACCCAGAAAGGTTACCCTTGTCTGAGGAGTCAATGAACTTTTTGGTGAATTGATCCTCCAACCATGATCTTGAAGAAACAACACAAGTCAATTCGTATGAGATTCTGCTAAATGTAAAGACTGAGCAAGTACCAAGATATCGTCCAAATAAGGAAATACCACAATACCCTGTTCTCTGATTACAGACAGAAGGGCACCGAGAACCTTTGTAAAAATTCTTGGAGCTGTAGCTAGGCCAAACGGCAGAGCCACAAACTGGTAATGCTTGTCCAGAAAAGAGAATCTCAGGAACTGATAATGATCTGGATGAATCGGAATATGCAGATATGCATCCTGTAAATCTATTGTGGACATATAATGCCCTTGCTGAACAAAAGGCAAGATAGTCCTTACAGTTACCATTTTGAACGTTGGTATCCTTACATAACGATTCAATATTTTTAGATCCAGAACTGGTCTGAAGGAATTCTCCTTCTTTGGTACAATGAAGAGATTTGAATAAAACCCCATCCCCTGTTCCAGAACTGGAACTGGCATAATTACTCCAGCCAACTCTAGATCTGAAACACAATTCAGAAATGCTTGAGCTTTCACTGGATTTACTGGGACACGGGAAAGAAAAAATCTCTTTGCAGGAGGTCTCATCTTGAAACCAATTCTGTACCCTTCTGAAACAATGTTCTGAATCCAAAGATTGTGAACAGAATTGATCCAAATTTCTTTGAAAAAAACGTAACCTGCCCCCTACCAGCTGAGCTCGAATGAGGGCCGCACCTTCATGTGGACTTAGAAGCTGGCTTTGCCTTTCTAGAAGGCTTGGATTTATTCCAGACTGGAGATGGTTTCCAAACTGAAACTGCTCCTGAGGATGAAGGATCAGGCTTTTGTTCTTTGTTGAAACGAAAGGAACGAAAACGATTATTAGCCCTGTTCTTACCCTTAGATTTTTTATCCTGTGGTAAAAAAGTTCCTTTCCCGCCAGTAACAGTTGAGATAATAGAATCCAACTGAGAACCAAATAATTTGTTACCCTGGAAAGAAATGGAAAGTAGAGTTGATTTAGAAGCCATATCAGCATTTCAAGTTTTAAGCCATAAAGCTCTTTTAGCTAAAATAGCTAGAGACATAAACCTGACATCAACTCTGATAATATCAAAAATGGCATCACAGATAAAATTATTAGCATGTTGAAGAAGAATAATAATATTATGAGAATCATGATCTGTTACTTGTTGCGCTAAAGTTTCCAACCAAAAAGTTGAAGCTGCAGCAACATCAGCCAATGATATAGCAGGTCTAAGAAGATTACCTGAACAAAGATAAGCTTTTCTTAGAAAGGATTCAATTTTCCTATCTAAAGGATCCTTAAACGAAGTACCATCTGACGTAGGAATAGTAGTCCGTTTAGCAAGGGTAGAAATAGCCCCATCAACTCTAGGGATTTTGTCCCAAAATTCTAATCTGTCAGACGGCACAGGATATAATTGCTTAAAACGTTTAGAAGGAGTAAATGAATTACCCAATTTATCCCATTCTCTGGAAATTACTTCAGAAATAGCATTAGGAACAGGAAAAACTTCTGGAATAACCACAGGAGATTTAAAGACCTTATCTAAACGTTTAGAATTAGTATCAAGAGGACCAGAATCCTCAATTTCTAAAGCAATTAGTACTTCTTTAAGTAAAGAACGAATAAATTCCATTTTAAATAAATATGAAGATTTATCAGCATCAATCTCTGAGACAGAATCCTCTGAACCAGAAGAGTCATCAGAATCAGAATGATGATGTTCATTTAAAAATTCATCTGTATAAAGAGAAGTTTTAAAAGATTTTTTATGTTTACTAGAAGGAGGAATAACAGACATAGCCTTCTTGATGGATTCAGAAACAAAATCTCTTATGTTATCAGGAACATTCTGAACCTTAGATGTTGATGGAACTGCAACAGGTAAAGGTACATTACTAAAGGAAATATTATCTGCATTAACAAGTTTGTCATGACAATTAATACAAACAACAGCTGGAGGAATAGCTACCAAAAGTTTACAGCAGATACACTTAGCTTTGGTAGTTCCAGCACTAGGCAGCGATTTTCCTGAAGTATCTTCTGACTCGGATGCAACGTGAGACATCTTGCAATATGTAAGAGAAAAAACAACATATAAAGCAAAATAGATCAAATTCCTTAAATGACAGTTTCAGGAATGGGAAAAAAATGCCAATGAACAAGCTTCTAGCAACCAGAAGCAAAGAAAAAATGAAATTAAATAATGTGGAGACAAAAGCGACGCCCATATTTTTTGGCGCCAAATAAGACGCCCACATTATTTGGCGCCTAAATGCTTTTTTGGCGCAAAATATGACGCCACATCCGGAACGCCGACATCTTTGGCGCAAAAGAACGTCAAAAAAATGACGCAACTTCCGGCGACACGTATGACCCCGGAAACAGAAAAGATTTTTTGCGCCAAAAAAGTCCGCGCCAAGAATGACGCAATAAAATGAAGCATTTTCAGCCCCCGCGAGCCTAACAGCCCACAGGGAAAAAGTCAAATTTTTTAAGGTAAGAAAAAATAATTGATTCAAGTGCATTATCCCAAATATGAAACTGACTGTCTGAAAATAAGGAATGTTGAACATCCTGAGACAAGGCAAATAAATGTTTGAATACATATATTTAGAACTTTATAAACAAAGTGCCCAACCATAGCTTAGAGTGTCACAGAAAATAAGACTTACTTACCCCAGGACACTCATCTACATGTTTGTAGAAAGCCAAACCAGTACTGAAACGAAAATCAGCAGAGGTAATGGTATATATATAAGAGTGCATCGTCGATCTGAAAAGGGAGGTAAGAGATGAATCTCTACGACCGATAACAGAGAACCTATGAAATAGACCCCGTAGAAGGAGATCACTGCATTCAAAATAGGCAATACTCTCCTCACATCTCTCTGACATTCACTGCACGCTGAGAGGAAAACCGGGCTCCAACTTGCTGCGGAGCGCATATCAACGTAGAAATCTAGCACAAACTTACTTCACCACCTCCATAGGAGGCAAAGTTTGTAAAACTGAATTGTGGGTGTGGTGAGGGGTGTATTTATAGGCATTTTGAGGTTTGGGAAACTTTGCCCCTCCTGGTAGGAATGTATATCCCATACGTCACTAGCTCATGGACTCTTGCTAATTACATGAAAGAAATATATATATAAATACATCTGTATACATCTTTAGACATGTATATGTATGTATCTCAATGTTAAATCGCTTTGCCTGCCTTTCTTTTTTCTAACAACAGAGATCTCATATCTTTGAGCCCTTATAACTTTTGTGTGCTATAATTTTTGGAAATAATTTGTATTAGATAGTGTTATTATGAGTGTAAATGTACTTTGTAATGTATTTTTGATGTGTTTTGTGCAACTTTTTTATTTCGCGAAACAGTTAACCAGAGCTCTGAGACCGCTGTAATGATTCTAGAGTAAATCGCGATTGCGCTCACGCGATCAACTTGTTTAATATGAGCACAATTTAACCTGTGCGCAAACTATCGTGAAAACCCTTGCACAATTGTTAGAGCTGCACTCGTAATCTATCCCTAATTATATATATATATATTTTATATAATATAAAAATATTACAATCTCAAGTGTTTCATACATAGACAACTATCACTAAAAAACTAGATTGAGAATTTAAATGGCAAGAAACATACACTAACCAATATATGGTTCATGATTGTCAACTTTAATTCTACAATCTGCAATACAACCTAACTTGGAAGGCATCCCAATGACTTGGTTTAGAATCACAAAGTGTCATAACCATGAACCTATGCCCAATTTCTAATAACATCAAAATATTAATTCAGTCATTAGAACCAATTTAAGGGACAGTACTGTCATTCCCACAAAGCGTGCTGATGCTCAGTGATCCAAGATGAAATGCACTCTTTTCCAATCAATCATTATTAACACTGGAAAGCCATGCAACCTTTAGTGTGGGAATGCATGCATGTATATTTCAATAGAGCAGTAATATGTATTCCCACTGGCTGTACGGCACACAGTCATATCCTTAAAATAAAACTGAGAAAAGCTGACAGCCGGCTGCATATATAAATAACCAAAAATGGAGGTACAATTAAATGGTTTAGAGAAGCTTTTACACCAGGCCATTAAAATCTATTATCACCTTTACAACCATGATTACCATCACTTTAATCAAATATTCAAATATATTTGTATAAGTGTATTCTGCATCAGAGTTATGGTTTTAACTAGAAAATATATGTTTTGGTTATCATAATCCCCCCAAGCAGCATCTATCTATCTATCTATCTATCTATCTATCATCTATCCATATACCTATCAGGCACAAAATAGTTAAATGATACATTGCAGCTGAGCAAATTTAAAGTCCAGTGGTCGTTCATTTGCTAACATTTCTGTAGGTTGTGGTTATACAGAAAAGCTTGTTAAACGGCACATGAGAAACGTTCCCAACAGAACTGGTTCATCCATTTTACCAGAGCTAGAGTAAGGAGTCATTAAACATATCTTGTTTTTGTGTGAAAATGGAGCTTGGTCCCTAGAGAGGCCAAAAAGCAAATTCTGTAACCTAGGTTTTCAAAATGCTGCAAATCACCAACACAGGTATTTGATGTTCAAAATCTGCATGTTACAAAATTCGATTTTTATCCGCTCTCTTAGTTGCTTGGGACAAACCCAATTTTACACAAAAGCAAGAGAAGTTTAACAACCTTTTAAGAGGAGATAATAGTAGCAGTGCAGGGGATTAAGACACAGATCAACTGTAAAAATGTGTTTTAGATTCCACAACCAAAGAAAGTTTTTGGCAATTACTAAATACTTTAGAAAAGCATTGCGACTATCCCTTTAGCTATTACTTTTAGGGGTTGATTTATCATGTGTCGGGCGGACATGATCTGCTATAGCCAATCATATCCGTTGGACATCACTAAATCATAAGAAATGCTTGTGAAATGCCGCCCCTTGCTTACTGGCGGCCAATCGGCCGCTAGCAGGGCTGTCAATCAACCTGATCGTATCATATCGGAATTAATTCTCTTACAAACCCGCAGCTTCTTAACTTCCGTTTCAGACTAGCCTGAAACAATGGACCTCCAAAGCAACATCGGCTGCTTAATAAATGGAGCCCTTAGTGTCCACTCAGGCATGTTTGTGTTCTCCAATAGTCCTTTCAAAGCTTGAAACACCATGTAATCAGAAAAGGTGGGAATATCTGAAAGAGATCTTGGATTTAAGTCAAGGCTCAAGTTTTCTTAAAAGACTTCAGTAGAACCAGCAAGTTGTACCCCTCTCAATGAGGTCCAATTATACACACAGTAGCAGCTATCTCTCAAATGCAACTAAAATTTAATTTAATACAACTGTATCAGCTGTATCATCGGTATCAATTGTGCACTTACTACTTATGTTCACCGGCTGATACATGCTTTATAATAATGTTCATTGACTAATAGGTACAAATGATTATTGTAACTCTCAACCAATGGGCAATAACAGGAAGTACAAATCGGCCAATGAGCATTAGTAGAAAGTGCACCACTGATACAGATATACTAGATTCGATTTAAATAACTTTTGCTTCAGATTTGTTTCAGGCAACTAACAAACAGTATTTAAACAAGCTATGGAAAATATAAACAGTTTGCTTATGATGTCTATTGTCTAGAAATCCAGCATGATATAACTTATGTGACATCCATAGAAATTATTTTAAAAGATCAGTACCAGGCTCTCTCCGTCTGTATTGATAGCTGCCTATCAGTCACAGCCTATCCATATCAGTCATGAATTATCTATACCAGTCGCCATTAGTCAGTGTGAGACGCTGTCTTTATCAGTCATGATCTATTTGTATCAGTCTCCTATTATTTTTTTGCTTAAGTGGTTGTCTAACTGCTTCAGTCAATGTCTTTCTATATTAGCTGCTGTGTGTCAGTCACTTTCTATCGCTATTAGGTCCTGTCTATCTGTACCATTTGTTATATCTGAACATGCTAGAACATGCTAGATATTTAAGTCACTAGCTAACACACCTCATGGGACTCACTAACGAAAGGGGCAGAACTGGAAAGCTGCTTTATTTATGCATCAATAACACCTGGCACTATTCTCTGGTTTTGTGAGACAAAGCATAAGTGGACAGATAACCAATAAACTGTTACAAGCAAAAAACATTGATTTTATTGATTATACTTAGCTTTGAAAGGTGATCAGTATAATACATAGCAAGTCAGCAACTCAAAGGACAATCAAAGGAATCCTATATCCCGTTGCAGTTGGCTGTGTTAGATATGCATTGACAAAAGTCAATTTTACTAGGCAAGAATTGGCTAAGGCCTATGTCACAAATAGGGATGGGCGAATGTGTTAATATTCGAATTTGAATGTTAGAACAAATGTTATTTTAGAAATGTTATTTACATAATCAAATGTTGATAAGAACCAATATTCTTAAAAATTCTATAATCAAATTTTATTTACAGTTTTTGAATGTCACTTTCAATTTTTAATGTTCATAATTAGATCGAATGTTCACATTCAAAATTTGGAATGTAACATTCGATTTAACAAATACTATTCAGAAGTTCAATAGTTCATGTGGTAGAGAATTTAGTAAATTGATACATAATAGATAAAACATTATCAATTCAAATGTTTCTATTTCGAATATTATATAATTTGAATATTATAACTAAAGGGATCATTCAAAATACTATTACATTAAATGAATGTTAAAATGTTGTACAAACATTCGAAATTCAAAACGACCGAACAAATGTGTTAAAATGAATTTCATTTTTCGAATGTTGTGAAACATTCACCCATCCCTAGTCACTAACGGCTAGATTATGAGTTTTGCGGTATGGGTGAAAAAGCAGCGTTAAGGCTCTTTTTCACTGCCGTTGGTATTACGAGTTTTGCAGGTATTTCTGTACCGCACACTTTTTTGGTCGTAACGCAACGTAAGCTTTCAAAAAGTCCTTTTTCAATGGGACTTCCTTTGCGCCGGTATTACGAGTCTGCCTGGGAGGCCAAAAAGTGAGCGGTACAGCCTATACCGTCAAGATCCATACCGTAAACTGAAAGTCAGTAGTTATGGCTTTTATGTTACAACGCCGTAACATAAAACTCATAACTAAAGTGTTACAAAGTACACTAACACCCATAAACTACCTATTAACCCCTAAACCGAGGCCCTCCCGCATTGCAAACACTAAAATAAAATTATTAACCCCTAATCTGCCGATCCGGACATCGCTGCCACTATAATAAACATATTAACCCCTAAACCGCCGTACTCCCGCATCGCAAACACTAGTTAAATATTATTAACCCCTAACCTGCTGTCCCTAACATCGCCGCTACCTACATTAGTTATTAACCTCTAATCTGCCGGCCCAATGTCGTCGCTACCTACCTACACTTATTAACCCCTAATCTGCCGCCCCTACTAAGCTTACATAAGAAGCTAATTAAAAAATGGTTGACACTGGTTTTTGAATGTTTGTGGGCAAACGTCTTATGAACTGGGAGTGCTGTTAACGTTTTGTGGGCAATAACGTTTTTTTGTGGCAACTTTATTGAGGGTACACTTGGATTAATTTTTGGGTCTCAGAACCCACATGGCTAGTTTAAAACCGCTCTGGTGCGGTTCTTTGAGGCTGTAGAGACATTGAGTGAGATGGGCGGGGCCTATTTTCGCGCCTCAGATGCGCAGTTGTTTTCCCTTAGCAAGCAGCAAGCTCCAACTCCTAAGGGCCCTTGTGGAAGTTTTGGACCAAATCGAAGCTTTAACCCCATTTTTACTATCCCTGTGGGCAGGTAGGCTCATCCGGATCAGATACAATTGGGATGATTGAAACAAGAAATGTTTGTGCAATGTTAAATGCCGACAGCGTATGCTGTCGACATTTAGCGATGTCGGGCAGACATGATTCGCTACAGCGAATCATCTCCGCCTGCCATTTGTTAAAATCGGCCTCTTTGTCTCCACTACAAAAAAGATAGATGCACAAAAGAACAAACTATCCAATAGATTGTGATTGACCCCATAATGGCATGACTCTTTACTAAAGTTCAATTGCATGGGGCTTTCCGATTACTATGCTCCCAAAATGTTTTGATTTTTAAATTTACTGCAAATGAATGCTCCTTGGTTGTCTAGTGGGGGTTCATAACTTCTACACAGGTCCCTCACTAAAATTATTTTGGATGAGGGTTATAGGTGGCAGATTTCCTAGTACCCAGGGCACCACGAAAACTAAATTACGCCTTTGGATCTGACTGATATTTTATAGGAATGTTGTCCTTTGTGAAAGACAGAAGTAGATTAAGAGAGGCTGCACCTTGTGTGTACCTATGTCTATTCATAGTTGAGAGCTTCTCCCCTCTTGCTTTGCAATATGTCTGACGGGCTTCAGATACGCTTAAAAATATATCTTTGTTACCATCAGGCTATTTAATAAAGCAAAACGTTTATCATTTTTAAACGATGATCTTCTAAATAAACGAACAAAAATATGTGAGCTGCACACCCTTTCAATTGCTTAAGCACAATATAAACCTTAAGATGTTAGTTTAGTCCAGATGGTTACAAAAATTTGCCTTCCATGCAAAGTCAAAATCTGGATCCATAAACATTTCCAGATGTATAATAAATTCAGCCAAGTTTTTATAGTAATTTGTATGGTTAATTACAGAGCTGCTGTAAAACAGGATTTGATGTTTAAAAGAGATCTTGTTGATATTCACATGTACCAAAATAAAGTGCTGGAGAGATGATGACTTTAAATATAAGAGATTTTTTAAACAAAATATACTATTATTGTTTGCAGGTAAATTTTGTATAATAAGAGACCAGGGCATTGCAATTTGTAATCTGTAACAAATTTAAAAAAAACAGTGGGTTAAAGGGAGTTGTATACTGCTTAAGCATGTATGGATTTTTAGACCCTCATATATTATAAATAAATAATGTGAGGGACTTTGAAAGTAGCCGGCAATATAAGGCACTTTTAGTTCCTTTGCCATGGAAAAGTGTGATCGTTTGTAATCTCTAGAGAATTCAAGTAAGAATTTAACTCCATGAAACTGCCAATATACAGCAAGGTCTCTTCCATCTCCAAGAAAATGCATTTGAAAAAAATATACCATTCTCTTGAGACACTCATTTCCCTTACATTATCAAAAGAAAAAATAGACATAAACTTATCTGAGATTTTTACTTTATTCCAAAAACCACAAAAAAATTAAAATAAATAAATGGCAAAAGAAAGAAAAACAATTCAATATCTAAGAACTCTAAAATACCCATAATTTGCCGTAATCTAGGTAGGAAATTTTCAATGGGAACCACAAAAAAATGGAACCACAAAAAAATAATAATATACATATATAAATTTTTTTTTATAAAAATAAAAATGTCAAGCTAGAATAGCACCACTTTGTTGAATGAAAAACAATTCAATATCTAAGAACTCTAAAAGACATATTCAATGTAGGATAAAACATTTAGATTTACAGAGTCATGCTGCACAAAGTCATTCTCCATGTTTATAAACACTGGGTGTAACTGGAGCTCTAAAATAAGCTATGACATTGAAATATGGATTTAATTTTTTACAGCTATTTTACTTTTCAACTCAAAGTCTCCCAACTGAGAGTCGGCCAAATACTAAAGATCGCAACAATTTCACACAGATCTCTTCTTACATTATTCCTGGAAAAAAATACAAGAAAATGATGCTGATAAATGACCGATTTGTGCAATTCAGTTCATTTATAACTTTTTGATATGTTAATGATACATTTTATAGTTTATTCAAAGATATTCATAAAAGTACGTATTTTTGCTTTTCCTTTGGCTCCAATTGTACACCAATACAAATACACATTTACATATACACACACATATATATGTGTGTATATATATATATATATATATATACACATGTAAATATATATATTTATGTGAATAAGGCTCAGGGAGAGCTGAAACGCGTAAGACAAGCCCTTTTCCAGAGCTCCTAACTAAGCCTATTTACCACCTGGCCATAGCTACACTCTATGCCTACTTGTATACACAATTATGCATGAATAGTGCTGTTGTTTTACTACCACTATTTGTTTCTAATAAAGTGCTATTTCATTTTGAGCAGTGGTCTGGACTTTCCTTTATTGTTTATATATATATATACAAATTTTCCCATTACACATACAATTATAGTAAGTTGCAGAACAGCTACAACACTGCTGCAGGTATCAGTATGAAAGGACCCTTTGTTCAAGCTAGTGGTACAAGCTTTCTCTAATTTTATTTTAAGGGATTTTAAAAATATCAGCTGGCATCCACCTCTAGAATACTCCACATACCTTGTGCATCAATATGTACAAATATACTACTAATTAATGTGTTCATATTTAATATGGGATCACACTCATGAGCCTTAAAGATGTACTTGACATAACCAAGTTGGTTAGACAGGTATTCAACATATTTTGTGTGTGTATATATATATATATATATATATATATATATCGTCTGGGGTTGCTGTGTTCCTTGTTCAAAGAGAAATTGCCTGGTATTTTGGTGCTGGACTGACCCAATGAAGGCTGAAACGATCGTCTGGGGTTGCTGTGTTCCTTGTTCAGAGAGGAATTACCTGGTATTTCGGCGCTGGACTGACCTTAATAGGCGGGATCAGACTTATATACTACAGGAAAGTTCTACTCTATGAAAAGCATTACTGGGCTAAAAAGAAGCTGCACCCAGGTGGTAAATCGACAGAGAACAGGCTAACTATAGTATTGAGTCGGTTGTTCGTTCCTATGAGTGTGCTTCTCTCTGTATGTATTTAGTCTCCCTATGGGAAAAAGGGGCAACCAGACGTGGACTCCTTGCTCAGTGTGCTTAGAGGAATATGGCTACACCTCACTGACGAAGCCCAATGAAGGCTGAAACGATCGTTGCTGTGTTCCTTGTTCAGAGAGGAATTGCCTGGTATTTCGGCAATGGACTGGCCGTAAAAGGCGGGATCAGACTGATATACTACAGGAAAGTTCTACTCTGTGAAAAGCATTACTGGGCTAAAAAGCTGCACCCAGTTGGTAAATCGTCAATAGTATTGAGCCAGTTGTTTGTTCCTGTGAGTGCACTTGTCTCTGCATATATATATATATATATATATATATACAGTATATATATATATATATATATATATATATATATATATACATACATACATATACATTTATTACATTTGAATGTTTGACTAATGGAGGTATCTAGTATGATTTAACAATTATAATAAATATTAGAATCAATGCAAACAAAAATGTTTGACAATGAGAGTTTGAAATTTTAGAATTTTGCTAAATTATAAGTGGGGACAAACACATAGATATATATTCTACGTATAAATTTCACCTAAAAGGCTTGCACTTGCTAGGCTTTAAAGGGACTGTTAAAGGGACAGTATACACCAGAAATTTTATTGTTTAAAAATATAGATATTCACTTTATTACACATTACCCAGTTTTGTATAACCAACAGTTATATTAATACAAATGTTACTTCTGTGATTACCTTGTATCTAAGCCTCTGCAGACTGCCCCCTTATTTCAGTTCTTTTGACAGAATTGCTTTTTAGCAAAGCAGGGCTGTCTTCTAGGTAACTCCACAGGCATGAGCACAATGTTATCTATATGGCACAAAAACTAACGCCCTCAAGATGTGGGAAAAAAGTAAAAATTTATTCAGATAAGAGGCGGCCTTCAAGGGCTAAGAAATTAGCATATGAGCCTACCTAGGTTTAGCTTTCAACTAAGAATACCAAGAGAACAAAGCAACATTG
Source organism: Bombina bombina (assembly GCF_027579735.1). NCBI lineage: Eukaryota > Metazoa > Chordata > Amphibia > Anura > Bombinatoridae > Bombina > Bombina bombina. Next base: position 204,223,432 of record NC_069507.1, on the reverse strand, counting down.
ATGATAACAGTAAATTGGAAAGTTGTTTAAAATGACTTGCCCTATCTGAATCATGAAAGTTTATTTTTAACTAGACTGTCCCTTTATATAGATTTATCACAATGATGTTTCAGGGAATACCCTTAGTAGTGCGAGCCTTCTTAAAGTAAAACATAAGTTATGCTCACCTGATAATTTTATTTCCATTGTGGGGAGGAGAGTCCACGGCTTCATTCATTACTTGTGGGAATTAAGAACCTGGCCACCAGGAGGAGGCTAAGAAACCCCAGCCAAAGGCTTAAATACCTACCCCACTCCCCTCATCCCCCAGTCATTCTGCCGAGGGAACAAGGAACAGTAGGAGAAATATCAGGGTATGGATGGTGCCAGAAGAAAATACTAAACTTAGGTCCGCCGATCAGAGATACGGGCGGGGGCCGTGGACTCTCCTCCCCACGATGGAAATAAAATTATCAGGTAAGCATAATTTATGTTTTCCATCTAAAGGGGAGGGGAGTCCACGGCTTCATTCATTACTTGTGTGAACATATACCCAAGCTTTTAGAGGACACTGAATGAAACCGGGAGGGTAAAAGGCGGACCCTTAATCTGAGGGCACCACAGCCTGTAGAACCTTTCTCCCAAAAACAGCTTCCGCAGAAGAAAAAAACGTCAAATTTGTAAAATGCAAGGAGGACCAGGTAGCCGCCTTGCAAATCTGCTCCATAGAAGCCTCATTTTTGAAAGCCCAGGATGAAGCTACCGTTCTAGTGGAATTAGCCGTAATCCTCTGAGGAGGCTTATGTCCCATTGTCTCATAGGCCAAGCGGATCAAGCTCCTCAGCCAAAAAGACAAGTAGCAGAAGCCCTCTGACCCCTGAGCTTCCCTGAATATACAACAAAAAAAGATTTAGATTTTCTGACATTCTTTGTGGCCTGAAGATAGAATTTCAAAGCAAGAACCACATCCAGATTATGAAGTAACCTCTCCTTAGGCAAAGAAGGGTTAGGACATAAAGAAGGAACAACTATCTCCTGATTGATGTTATGGTTAGACACCACCATGGGGAGAAACCCCAAGCCTGTACAAAGAACAGCCTTATCTGCATGAAACACCAGATAAGGGGCTCATATTGCAAGGCCTCCAGCTCCGAGACTCTACGTGCCGATGCAATGGCCAGCAGAAAGAGAACCTTCCAAGAAAGATCCTTTATGTCAAGAGAATGCATAGGCTCAAACGGAACCCTCTGTAAGATCTTAAGAACCAAGTTTAAACTCCAAGGTGGAGCAGCCTGCCTAAAAACAGGCCTGATTCGAGACAGAGCCTGAACAAAAGAATGGATGTCAGGGAGATCCGCGAGTCTCCTATGCAACACAACAGATAAAGTCGAAATTTGCCCTTTTAGGGAACTAGCGGCGAGACCCTTCTCTAAACCCTCTTGGAGAAAGGGCAAAATCCTGGATACCCTCACCTTGTGCCAAAGGTAGCCATGACTCTCACACCAGAACAAGTAAATCCTCCACACCTTATGATAGATGTGTCGAGTGACCGGCTTTCTTGCCTGAACTAGAGTGCCAATCACATTCTCAGAAAAAAACCTTTTTGCCAAGACTAAGCGTTCAATCTCCACGCAGTCAGCCTCAGAGAATCTAGATTTTGATATTGAAAAGGACCCTGCTCTAGCAGATCCCTGCGACAGGGTAACCTCCACGACGGAGAGGATGACATCCCCACCAGATCCGCAAACCACGTCCTCCTTGGCCACAAGGGAGCAATCAGAATGGAGGACACTATCTCAAGTTTTATACGAGCCACTACACGACGAAGAAGCGGTAACGGAGAAAATATGTATACTAGACCGAACCCCCAAAGCATTGCTAATGCGTCTATCAGGTCCGCCTGGGGGTCCCTCGACCTTGATCCATATCGGGGAAGCTTGCAATTCAACATTGACACCATGAGATCGATCTCCGGCGTCCCCCCATCAGCGAAAGATCTCCGCAAACACTTTGGGGTGAAGAGACCATTCCCCCAGATGAAAAGTCTGCCTGCTGAGAAAATCCGCTTCACAGTTGTCCACACCCGGGATGTGAATTGCCGAGGGTGAACAGTTGTGGGCCACGGCCAACTCCAGGATCCGAGACACCTCCCTCATTGTCAAGGGAGCTCCTTGTGCCCCCTGGTGGTTGATGTAAGCCACAGAGGTAATATTGTCCATTTGGAACCTGATAAAGCTGGAGTCCCCTAGGCGAGGCCACGCCCTCAGAGCATTGCAGATCGCTCGAAGCTTCAGAATATTTATTGGAAGAAGAGACTCGAAGCGAGACCACTTCACCTGTGCCATCCTGGCACCCCAAATAGCTCCACATCCTGCCAGACTCGCGTCCATGGTCACAATCTCCCAGGACGGTCTCAGAAAGGATGTCCCCAAGGACAGGTGATCAGGGCGGATCCACCAGGAGAGGGAAATCCAAGTCCGCGCATCCATGGATATCAGCTGTGACAGATCGGAATGATTGCCGTTCCACTGTCTCAACATGCACAATTGAAGAGGTCTGAGATGAAACCTGGCGAATGGAATGATGTCCATGCTGGAGACCATGAGCCCAATCATTTCCATGCACTGAGCTACAGATGGTCTCACTGTAGACTGAAGGGCAAGACAGGTAGACGCCATCTTTGTGTGTCGCTTGTCTGTGAGAAAGATCTTCATGGACACAGAGTCTATGATCATGCCCAAGAACTCCACCCTGGTACTGGGAACCAGAAAACTCTTCTCGAGGTTGACCTTCCAACCGTGAGATTGAAGTAACTGCAGCAGGACCCTGGTGTGGTTCTCTGCCAGATGGAATGACGGCGCCTGAACCAGGATGTCGTCCAGGTAGTGCGCCACCGTGATGCCCTGGGATCTACTGCTAGAAGGGCCCCCAGGACCTTTGTAAAGACCCTCGGGCCGTCGCCAGACAGAAGGGGAGAGCCATGAACTGGAAATGCTGATCCAGAAAAGCAAACCTGAGGAACCTGTAATGGTCCCTGTGAATTGGAACATGAAGGTAGGCATCCATCAAGTCTATAAAAGTCATTAGCTGCCCCTCTTGAACCTTTTTGAACGGTCAGGAACTTGTTTAAACATTTGAGGTCCAGAATCGGGCGGAAGGCATGTGGAAAACAGTTGTGCAGGCTGATCTACCAAAACCTCACAATAAACACAGGTATAAGACTTAGTCAAAGAGGGAGTACCCTCTAACGCGTCAGAATCCTCCATAGCTTTTAGAAAAAAGATAAGACAGGCACACTTATAACCACCTCCTATGACCCCGACTGCAGAAGCCGCTTCGTCTCCTCCGTCGCAGATAAGACCGGAAGTGAAGAGGCCATACCCGGTCACAGGATGACTCTGCAGGACCGCCCCTGCCGAGGAGAAAACACGCCAAAAAACAAAGACAGCGCAAAAACTCCTGCAAGAGAACCTGTCAGTTCCACAAAAAATGCCAGAGCTGCATCCTTGCACATAACACAGCAATCACACAATAAACATATCATGTACATACCCCCCCCCTGTTCAATAATCCCCTTAAAGGAATATTAACTCTTGATTCTATAAAGATAAAAGGTGCCACACTGTGGCCCTGTCTTCTGCGTTGCCATGATATGATATAAAATATGAAACAATCTTACCAGAATCTACGCCGTGGAACAGGAACATGGCCTTTCAAGTGTGAAAGGTGATAGCTGTGCTCCTGACATGGACTTGAGAGAAGAATGCAATCTGCGAAACTCGTCAACGCCGATTGCTGTAGGAGCTGTTAATATGAGTTGGGATGGTGTCGCAAAGGGAAGCTCCCTTTGCATCTCCGGACTCTAACGTTCACCCAGGCCCTCAACCGAGAAGCTTGAAGGGCTACTTAAACTCCTGTCCAATAGCGAAGGGTAGAACCCCTCATAAGAGACCTCCGATTTTCCGGCACCTCTCTGCCACCTCCTGTGACGAAAGGCAAAGAATAACTAGGAGATGAGGGGAGAGGGGGAGGTATTTAAGCCTTTGGCTGGGGTGTCTTTGCCTCCTCCTGGTGGCCAAGTTCTTAATTACCAAAAGTAATGAATGAAGTTGTGGACTCTCCTTCCCTTTAGATGGAAATTGTTTACTTTTTTAACTTGGTTATCTTGGTAGTTGTAAAAAAACACACACACACGTATGTTCTAGAGAAAATACAGAAATTTAATGTTATATTGAAACCTATATATGGCATTATTTCCAAACGGGAATCATAACACTTAGCACATTGGCCTTAAATTCAAAGAAATAAACATAATCTGATCAATTATATATTTTATTATCCAAATTAATGGCACTTAATTTACCAAATCTTGTATAAAACACTGACTTTGTGCGTGTAACTGTGACCAAGTGGTTTGAACAGGTACTACTCATATTGCACAAGGTCAATAAAACAACCAAGCCATCTCATCTGGCATTACTTAGGTAATATTGGGCTAGATTACAAGTGTTGTGTTATTTAGGGCTTTTGCTCGCAAACACCACCAGAAGTAAACTTTTAACACGCCTGGGTTACAAGTATGTACAAGTTGAAAGTAAAGTGTTTGCATGCGAGCGAAAGTCAACGTGAGCTAACTTCTTCTTTTCATAGAATTCAATGTAGTTTGTGTAAACAAAAAATTTCCTCAGGTTTATAAGGATAAATATAGGAATTACAAGTCTACAATATTATTGGCTTGACAATCTAATTTCAAAAGGCAGCTTAAAGGGACAGTCAAGTCCAAAATAAGCTTTCATGATTCAGATAGGGTATGTCATTTTAAAGAACTTTCCAATTTACTTTATCACCAATTTTGCTTTGCTCTCTTGGTATTCTTAGTTGAAAGTTAAACCTAGGTAGGCTCATATGCTAATTTCTTAGACCTTGAAGGCTGCCTCTTATGTGAAAGCATTTTGACAGTTTAGGGCGTTAGTTCATGTGTGTCATATATATATAACACTGTGCTTACGCATGTAAAGTTACCTAGGAGTAAGCACTGATTAGATAAAATGCAAGTCTGTCAAAAGAACTGAAAAAGGAGGCAGTTTTCAGAGGCTTAGATACAAGGTAATCACAGAGGTAAAAGGTGTATTAATATAACTGTGTTGGTTATGCAAAACTGGGGAATGGGTAATAAAGGGATTATCTAGCTTTTTAAACAACAAAAATTCTGGTGTTGACTGTCCCTTTAACAACATTTTAAGCACTTTATGGGTTTAACATCATGTATACACAAATATTTTAAACCAAGCTTAGTAGTTTATATGTATGTACATATGACAAATGCATGAATTACTAATAGCCCTTATTCAAATTCTCAATTCACAGCAGAATCAACATACTGTATGTACATTGTCACAACAGTGATACTTCTGCACATGAGTGCTTGGAGGCAAACATGGGCTTGCAATTTTCTGAAACCTCCGAGAGTCATATTGTCTGGCATTGCAACTCAAAAAATGATGTGGGAATGTCTCCTCCACACAAATCCTCACCAAAACAAATGTTCCTCATCTGTTTGCTGGTTAACATTATAGTAAGCAATCAAGCAAACAGGCAAGACAGTGAGGGCCACAAAAAGTGTCTTCATTTGTTTTATGGTACTTATGATTCATCAAAGCATCCAGCATCAATCATCACACATAACCGGGACACATTTTATTTTTTTAATCATACATTTTCCACTAGAACATTTGATTAAAAAATGAAATGATAAACTTTCATGTCTTCCATGCAAAGAGAATTTTTTTTACATGGTATTCACAAGTAGAGTGAGTTTTCTATTGGTTTACAAAACACATTCATATGTGTGAATAATGGGGTGCATTGATTATTGGATTTATTTTTCAATAATAACAACCGGTGTATGGCTTGAAACTTATTGTCACAAATATGTGTGTACTCATGTTTGTTTTTTTAACCTTCCTGATAAAGACATTATGGGAGCACAGAAAACTATTAAAGAGAAATGAATGACATAAATTATTAAAAAGGCCTCTGATTAATCTGTACGAAATGTATGGAGTGATTTTCCTTAACCCTTTGGCTGCTAAGCCATTTCCCACCTGGGTGCTAAGCTGGTTTTGCGATTATCTTTCCAATGGTGGATCTTGGGGGTCTGTAGCTGCTTAGATGCCTGAGATACAGGCTTCTAAGCAGCATGTCCCCATCTCCCTATACTTGTCATTGTAAACTTTAAATAAGGTTGCATGATGACCTCATCACATCATTGCACATGACGTTACCGTGCAAAACGTCAAGCCCCGGCGATACCTGTCACTATACAGTCCAGATCGCCGGGGTGGGAGTAGATGGGAGCACCCAGATTGCCTTCAAGGTGGGTGAGTGCTAGAGACGGCTCTGAGTGGTCGTCAGCACCTGACTGGGACAATTTGGGAAAGCTCAGAGTCGTCGTTAGCACTCAAGGGGTTAAAGGGCAGAGGCTTTTACAGCCTATGAGAATGCGGCCATCCACCCCTGTCCCTTCCCATTCTATGCTCATGGTGTGCCACTGCGAACATGAGGGAAGTCTATTGTGAGCGTGTGCAATATTAATGTAATGGTATAGAAAGTATCCTTGTAAAAAGGGGCCTTCTAGAGGAGGTTTCCAAAGGTATTTTTATTAATAATCTTGCAGCAAAAACATAAATTATGCTTACCTTATAATTTCCTTTTCTTCAGATGGAAAGAGTCCACAGCAGCATTCATTACTATTGGGAATTCAGAACCTGGCCATCAGGAGAAGACAAAGACACCCTACCCAAAGGCTTAAATACTCCTCCCACTTCCCTCATCCCCCAGTGATTCTGCCTGAAATATCAGGGTGAAAAGGTGCCAGAAGAACAAAAAACAGACGCCCCACAGAAAAATACGGGTAGGAAGCTGTGGACTCTTTCCATCTGAAGAAAAGAAAATTATCAAGTAAGCATAATTTATGTTTTTCTTCATAAATGGAAAGAGTCCACAGCTGCATTCATTACTTTTGGGAAAACAATACCCAAGCTATAGAGGACACTGAATGCTAAAACGTGAGGGTACAAAAGGCGGCCCATTCTGAGGGTACCAGGCCTGAAACCCCTACCCAGCAAAAAGCCTGCTTCGTCCGAAGCCGAGAAAACTTTGAAAAAGGACACTGACCCACACTGATAACAAGCCTTGCTAGAGACTACAGAAAATAGACTCGACTGAGCCAACATGCCGCCGGGAGACACCATCGCCCAGCAGTCGGTCCCTCACAACACACCCATTACCGAAATAACAACTGAAGACAAAGTACTTAAGTCGCAAGGAACTCAGAAAATCAAGATATTCATAGCCAAAATACATGCCGCAAACACAGATAGAAAACACCTGCATGAAGCACACGCAAGTGTCATACCAGGATGACTTGTAAACAAAAATACTTGCAAAGCAAGTAAAGATCAGTTTAAGTAGATTTGATAAAATCAAATCCCAGAAATGGGAATCAAAACTGAGTTGTCAAGAGACCTAAGCTGTTGCTCTAACCATTATACCAGATCAGAGCACCAACCCCACCTTCAAACTGCGAAACATCCACTGAGCAATGGACACATCACAGGCTATCCACAAGCCACCAAAGCTACTTGCGTAACTTGAACATGGAGAAACACTGAAACCTCAAAGAGGCTCACCGTACCTCAAGACCCGAGCACTAACCCCAGATCTCAGATTCTGCTCCCAACACCAGCCCAGAGAGAGTACAGAGAACAATAGCGCACAAGCCCCAAACAGGAAGCCATAGCCTGATGAAAATAAAAGCTGAACAAAACACAGAAGAACTCCCAATAAAGGAGAGCACCCATCATTCAAAGGACAGACCAAAAGGAGTGTATCCAAAAACGCACAGATCCTGACCAAGCTGCAAACAGCTCATCCACTCCCTGGTAATTTCCCGACTTGACTACTGTAACAACTTACTAACTGGCCTCCCTCTCTACCGCCTCTCTCCCCTCCAATCCATCCTAAATGCATCTGCCAGACTAATCCACCTCTCTCGACGCTCTGTTTCTGCTGCGCCTCTCTGTGAGTCCCTTCACTGGCTCCCCATTCACAACAGAGTTAAATTCAAAATTCTGACCCTGACCTACAAAGCCCTCACCAATGCTGCCCCACCCTACCTGTCCTCACTCATCAACAAATATACTCCTGCCCGTCCCCTAAGATCCAACAACGACCTGCTTCTTGCATCCTCTACCATCACCTCCTCTCATTCTAGACTACAGGACTTCTCTTGTGCAGCACCAACCCTCTGGAACGCACTTCCTCGAGATGTCAGACTTGCCCCTAACCTCTCCTCCTTTAAACGTTCCCTAAAGACCTTTCTGTTCAGGGAAGCTTATCACCCAACTTATTAACAAACTAACCAATTAACTAACAGTTGCCCTCTATCTCCTCACTAATATAATTCTCATCTCTGCAGTCCCCACCTCCTGTTTCCAATCCTACCACCCATCTAGATTGTAAGTTCCCACGGGAACAGGGCCCTCAATTCCCCCTGTATTTGTCTGTAAAATTTTGTGTCTTATCGTATTGTTTCTCCACTGTACTGTTATCCTTGTACCCATGGGCAGCGCTGCGGAATCTGTTTGCGCTTTATAAATAAAGAATAATAATAATAAAATAACTAGCCCATAAGTCATAGCCAATGTTCCCTGGAAAAACTGGAACGCACTGAACCAGCCACAGAATCATAAGGTTCCGGACATCCGGAAAGATAAAAAAAACTATAGGCCCGAGCCAAGAAATGTGTGGAACCAACCACACCCCAGGGAACACAAATACCCTGTCTGAAAACAGACCTCACAGGGGAATGCCTGGACTAACCCGGAAAAACGAAAAACAAGAGTCACTCGAAAATTCCCAACTCAAAGTAAGAGAACACCCCTTGCCAGCACTCCAAAAGAAGCTAGAGCACCACAGAGTTGCTACAATACTCAAGAGCCCAAAAGGCGTGCAGAACAACACCAAGACATCCAAGACCAAGGGAAAACATTGAGGATCATGTCGTCCGAAAAAGGAGTAGAACAAGGCTAGAGCAAACCAAGAGGCCACGCCAGTGTGCCCCTAAACGTCTCCATAACACCTCAGAGTATGTAACCAGAGGAACCCACCTAAGGAAAAAAAATGCAAAGCATCCCAACCCCCGTTAAAAAAAAACCCTAAGAAAAGCTTGGAGAAGGAGAAAGCCTATCGTCCCCGGTAGAGAAAAAACTAACTCCCAAAAACAGGAAAAGGCCACGGGCCCTCCAAGAAGGCGGCTAAACCACAAAGGATAACGGCCAAAAAGCCCCCAAAAGGCAAACCACCAGGAACTGGCGGCAAGGAGGCCCTAAATCCTCCAAACCTTCACCCACACGGGAAGGAACGTTCTAAGTCCCGACAGACATTGGAAACGACTGAGTGTGTCGCAGCGGAACTCCACCTAATCCCAGACGACCAGCTAAAAATGTTAATGAGGACTGAACCAATCCTCCATGCCACACAAACCCTTAGGTCCTTCCAGAATGCTCAGCAGAACTTGTAAATTTAAAACAATAATAATAATAATGTGAAGCACTCAGCGCCTTAACCGGATCAGCCAGGCAGAACAGAAGCCACAAGTCTAAAATAGGGAAAGAAGGATCTGAACCCAAGCAGGACTAGCCTGCAACCAAGGGTCCAAGGTCTCATATATTCACCCCCAGAGGGAGAATAAATGGTAGATAGACATTCTAGAACAAACTTCCGTAAAAGTAAACAGTGTGATCAAAAGGTCGCGAGTATCTATTCCAGAAAATAAAATTCCCAAAGGAAAAATAAAACAAACATGAGCTGTAATCAACAAACAATCATTCTAACCGCAGTGAATAAAGAAGGCAATAAGAATAGATGCACCCGTAGGAATAGCCCAAGAGGGACCCTATTCTTCAAGCTCAGAACTGGAAAAGAATACTCAACAAATAAGCCTATAAGAGGAATACTTCATCCCCTTATATCTAATACTTAAAGCTATTTGAAGAAGAAGACTGAGAATTCTCAGATCCATTAAGGATGGGATCTTCCAACTACGCCAAAGCGTGCCTCAATAGAACACGAAGGCGTGCCAGTCTATACTAAAAAGCACAGCATACCCCGTCTAGAGCAAAAGACGACTCCAGCCCCGAAGGTTGACCCCCTGAAGCCTCAGGGACAGTCGTTCTCCAAAAGAGAGCTGAACAGGCCATCCCATGCCTGAGGAGCCCGGATAACGGAACACGTACAATATCTGAAGCAACTTTCTGGAAGTTACAGATTTGCCAGCGCCAAAATAATGGAAATGCGACATCGTGCCAAAACCCCCGGTGGGAACAAGCCACCTTCCCGAGAAGGATAAGCAAAGTCTGGGTTACCTGCATGCGTAGTAAGAGATGGTGGAAGGGAACTCGCCACTCGGAGGACAGAAGCCCCAGAGGCGGATGGCTCAGCGGCCCCTTGATTCCCCGATCCCGAATAATTGAGCACTCTAATACAGCATTCAGAACATAACTGATAGGCTTGTATCATCCGGGGCAATACGCATTCTGCGGAAGGAGTAGAATCTGAAACAGAGACGTCCATCTCCACAATATCAGACTCCTCCATAACTAGGATATTGAATACAAAAGAGTGGACTAAAAAATCTTAACGACACCAGACACCCACAACGGCTGGGGCACTTATCACCTCCTATGAACCAGACACCAGCAGACCAGAATTTCTCCGTCAACACGCAGTCAGGAATGCGGAAATGGAGCCCAAAAAGTGACCACGCCCAGTAACCAGGTGAACCGCATAGTCCAAAAAAAGCACGGCCAACCGTAAGGTCGCTTCACTTTCCAAAAGCCATTATGTTCCACAAGCCATGAGCCGAAATAACACTACACATAAGCAGGTTGAATCATATAACAAACATGATTAAAAAAAAACCTGTTCACCCCCCTCAGGAGATATAACCCTTGATTCTAAGATACAAAAGGAGCCTCACTGAGTTATAAGTTAGTCCGGCAAGGTTGTAGCCCCTCGGGAAAACATCTGTAAGACAGTACATTTCATGAAGAAACTAAAATAAAACAATCTCACCAAAATCCACGCTGTGGAACAGGAACACGGCCCTTCAAGTGTGACAGATAATAGCTTCGCTTCTGCCTTGGACTTGAGAGAAGAAAGCAGGCAGCGAAACTCGTTAACGCTGATTGCTTGTGGAGCTGTTAATATGAGTTGGGATGGTTTTGCAGAAAGACTCTTCCTGCATCTCTGGACTCTAACTTTCATCCATGCTTTCACTGAAAGGCTGACAGGACTATTTGAAACTTCAGTCCCATGCCAAAGAGTACTACCCTCCATAAGAGACTAATCTAAAACTTCTGACACTTCTCTGCCAACCTCCTGGGACGAAAAGCAAAGAATGACTGGTGGATGAGGGAAGTGGGAGGGGTATTGAAGCCTTTGGCTGGGATGTCTTTGCCTCCTCCTAGTGGCCAGGTTCTGAATTTCCAAAAGTAATAAATGCAGCTGTGGACTCTTTCCATTTATGCAGAAAAACATTTTACATAAAAAAATTCTTATGGACATATTCTTATTAAAAAAAAATTGAATCCTATGTTTACTATCGCTTTATAACAAACTGGTGTTAAAGGGCAAATGGCACATCTACAAATGTATTATGCTATAAAGCATTAAAAATAAGAGAATAATATACATTAGAGAGTCCATAAACACTCTTAATATTAGAGAAATTTATCTTCATAAGGTATCAGGATTAGCTGTGCTTTGAAACACGCTAAAAATAATTCCTGCTTAACCTAGGATTCAAAATTAAAGAAGATAATACAGAGAAGCATTTATCTAAGTCAATGTGATAAATGCATTACTTGGGCCAAGTGGCAATCACAAATTTGCACTGGCAGTGAACACTGTCAGATATATTCAAAGCAAACAAAAATAACATTTCTTGATCCCCTGTAGAAGGACCTAACCACTGTATGCCTGATGATTAATATGATTCTTCTGCAAACCTTAAGAGATTTAACTTGATCATCCTTTATAAAGTTTATAGCACAGTTTACCAGTGCTTAATAAATGCTATTTCAAATATCATAAATAGGGATTGCCTCTTGGCAATTGGCACACCCTCAAGAGTCTATCAACAGACAGGCACGTCGGCTTGGATAACAATTGATCACAGTTTTCAAAATCAAGCAACAGCAGATACATTCTACAATTAGGGGTAACCTTACCATGTGGCAACTCCACATATCATTAATCAGAGAGGGTAATTCTGGGCATCATGCCAGCTCATCACCCCCGCACCAGCCACATCTCAGATTCTCTAAGGACAGAGTGCTCACCTGGTGTTCTGGCAACGCTCCTTTTAACAAAATATCTCTCACTAAACTCAATTAGCTTCTACATGTTAAGGAGTGCAGACGAGCGGGGATAACATGGCCGTGTATTTCTTTTTGTTTTACAGGATAACAAAAACTACTTACAACATAAAACAAACACTGTATCTTGTGAACAATTGTCCGAGTCCAATCAAATATGCAAATTGCCAATATTTGAACTGTTTGGATTGTTAATTACTTTATTAATTACACTCAAAAAGAAATCGGGCTTGGCTTCATTACTTATAAAAGCTTCTTAACAAATAAACACAGAACTGTGTCTTGCACGAATCAAATGCTGTCGTCAAACAATTCTGCTTATATCGCCAATGAGCTGTACCATAGTTACCCTTATGACTTCTGGTACATAAAAATGCATACTCCAACTTACCATCCATCATTTTTGAAAGTCAAACAGCGCATTCGAATAAGATCTGTCAATGTGATCCTTTATGGACCACACTAACTAAGCAGTGCTATGTTACATATCATCACGTAGCCTTAGAAAGTACCTTGTGGTTCATTAAAGAAGACAAACTGTAAAATAACTTGCAATGTCATATGCTACAGCACCACTAAGTAAAAACAAGCATTTATACATCCATGGTTGTAATATAAAACTTTTATTTTAATGGGAATATATGAAATATATGAAAAATTATTTTCAACTGTATATGCAGCTGAATACAAACCTACTCAAATGTTTTCTTTATTGGTTTAATATTATTTCCCACTATCACCAAGATTTTTTTTATACAGGCTTCTTAAAAATTAAACTTACAATAAGGCTATGAAAGTTATATTGCTAAATGAGCATTGAAAAGAGTGTTCTGTGCTTGAAAAGACACTACAAAACACATCATTTTAATTCGTAAGCTGAGAACAAAAAACAAAAACAGAAATTATACAGAAATTATATTCAGGTAGAAAACCCTTTATACAAACTGTTTGGAATCGTTTGAATTTTGAAATATTTGCTTCCTTAAAATGGGACCGTTTCGAGAGGGCATGGAGCCAAGTGTAAACAACAATGTACATTATACATTTTTATTATTATTATTATACTTTATTTATAAAGCGCCAACATTTTCCGCAGCGCTGTCCATGGATACAATTCATTTAAATAAAACAATACAAAACACAGACACATATATACATGCACATACAAAGAGAGAAAATACATGCGTACACAACCTAAAAATAATGAAACCTGATTTGATATATGCATGCAAACATGTTAATGGAAGGTTATAACATCTTGCAACACTTATGATCTATATTATAGTGTGTAAAGTTTTCTTCCTACTAAAGCTCAGTGAGCAAATATTATAAACTATGTAGTTATTTTTCATATTTAATTGCGACACATGAGAATATGATGAGATTATTATCATTAAAGAATGGATCACTTTAGTTAACATTTCCTCAAAATAGAATTATTTAAATAAAAAAATAAAATGTATTGTTTTGATACCTTCTATAATGAATGGCTTCCTAGTAAAATTTCTCAATAACTAATATATATTTATATATAGTATGTGTACATATTATATACAAACATTATATAGTATGTGTACATATTATATACAGACATTATGGTCATATGGATATTTTGCTACATGTGCTCAGCTTAAAATAATGCAAGAAAGTGAAGGGGTTAATGCCCCCACCTTATCTATTGCAGCGTGGCTCATCCATTATAGCCTGACTTCCTTGTCATTTTCTTGTCCCTTGTCACACTGACAAATGATTTATGCCTCGTTGGGTCTGCACATTGGACACTGCACTTAGTTATGTTTATGTGAATCATTTTAAGAGCTTGCTTCTGCGGCTTTGCTCATTTCGGTCACTTTTACCGTCTCCTGCGTGCACACATTTAAAAAAGCACCAGTTAGCTAATGAAGCTACTTGCAGGGTGACAAACTGTGCTTATTTAAAAAAAAATCACACTTTACCTGATTCTGCAAATGGAGACTTAAAAGTCTGAGTCGTATAAGATTGTTTTATTTACTGTTTCATTTTGGACAAAAACATGTTGCAAAATTGGAAAATAATAAAGAATTAAAATAAAATATGCATCTCCCTTTTGTCTTTCCCCATATTACAGTTCTTTGAACTATGTTTTTTGTAAACTTCTGTAATAAACATATGACCCCCCCCAAAAAATCCTTCCAAAATATGTTATCAGGGAATAGTCTATTTGTCAAAGCTATACTACTTTATAAAGTTTTGCTTATTGTAGGGTTTCTTTGAAATAAAAAAGGATTGGGTTTTAGAAAAAGAATAAAGGAAAAATAGTGAAAGGTTTGCCTTAAAGGGACAATAAAGTCAAAACTAAACTTTTATGGTCAAAATAGAACATACAGTATCATTTTAATTTTATATCTATTGCTAAACATGCTTTGTTGTCTTTGTATGTTGAAGAAAGGATCTATGTAGGTGCATAGGAACTCAAAAGTATGCACGTCTATGGCAACAGTGACCATGATTAAAAGTGGCACACTAATGCTAGCGCGGGATGTGATAAGCAGTATCACTGGACTAGGCTAAAATTAGCATGCCATAAATGTGTTTGTGTATAATTAGTGCGCCAACGGTCTGATAATCTACTGTCTGTATGACAGTTATACAAAATCACAGTGTTAAAAGTCTAATTAAATAACTATCTGATACAAAACGTTATATAAAAAACCCCGATCAAATTAGGATACAAGTGAGTTATTAAGAAACAAATAAATGATTCTTAGATAATAGTAGTGATAACGTGATGCAATGGTGTCTTAGCAGCGAACACCCCAAATTATTAAGGTGATAAAACTGCAAGGCACTATAAATAATAAGCACAGCAATGTGATAGAATCATTAAATGATATAGTGAAATTGTCCCAATAGTCAGAGTTCAAAATGTTACATAAATG
Organism: Bombina bombina; assembly: GCF_027579735.1. Lineage (NCBI taxonomy): Eukaryota > Metazoa > Chordata > Amphibia > Anura > Bombinatoridae > Bombina > Bombina bombina. Next base: position 204,208,095 of record NC_069507.1, on the reverse strand, counting down.
ATGGGCGTTATGTCCAAATCACAGTAGGCAGGCTCTTCTCCAAAAGATCCCTGTTGGTGACCCAGGGGTGGATACTATATAGAAAAAAAGATAAAAGAAGGCGCCAACATAGTGCGGTTACCAATGGGATGGGACACGCTTAGTAAATATACCAAATACTCACAGGATGAAAGACACTTGAGAAGTGTCACAGGTGCCTCCTGGACTCTCAGAGTTGTCCAGCTAACTCCCACTCCACTGTGGTGGTAAGGTTCCGCTTGTCTCTGCCGATTTGGATAGCTCCGCTGGTGGTTATGGCTCCCAGCCACTGTTCCAAAAGGACTCTCTTGCGGTTTCCCCAAATCCAGTTATCCAGTTCAGATCCGTACTCTCCGGTGGGAGGTAATACAGCAAGGAAAAAAGTAGTTTGTCTAGTGGTAACAAACTACAATATTGCCAATAAAGATATCAAGAAAAGAAAGTTCGTGGCTGCAGTTATAAAATCAAAAAAGACTTTATTTACACAACGTTTCTCGGTCTGTACGTGACCGTTTCCTCAGGTGCATAAGTGTATCCCAGGTGTATACAGGTGTATACACTTATGCACCTGAGGAAACGGTCACGTACAGACCGAGAAACGTTGTGTAAATAAAGTCTTTTTTGATTTTGTAACTGCAGCCACGAACTTTCTTTTCTTGATATCTTTATTGGCAATATTGTAGTTTGTTACCACTAGACAAACTACTTTTTTCCTTGCTGTATTACCTCCCACCGGAGAGTACGGATCTGAACTGGATAACTGGATTTGGGGAAACCGCAAGAGAGTCCTTTTGGAACAGTGGCTGGGAGCCAGAACCACCAGCGGAGCTATCCAAATCGGCAGAGACAAGCGGAACCTTACCACCACAGTGGAGTGGGAGTTAGCTGGACAACTCTGAGAGTCCAGGAGGCACCTGTGACACTTCTCAAGTGTCTTTCATCCTGTGAGTATTTGGTATATTTACTAAGCGTGTCCCATCCCACTGGTAACCGCACTATGTTGGCGCCTTCTTTTATCTTTTTTTCTAAAATTAGCATGCAACTTGATATTACAAGTCTATGGTAAATCAGATTTACCAGAGTAGAATTAGCGCGGCGGGCATTGCACTAGCACACCCATTACTTTCAATGGATATTGCAACCAGGTTAAACAGCGCCGATATTACAAGTTGAAAGTTAGGGGTTGCTCTTGAGCGAAGGCCCAATTTATATCACAAGAAGTGACCTTAGAACTAAAATAAAGTGTAGGGGTTAAAAAAAATGTGTCTCAAAACACGTAAAACATTAAAATAAAGTATTACACTTATAAAAAAAAAACAATTTATGAATACTTGATAAATTCCTTTCTTTCATGGTGGTTGGAGTCTACAAGCCTTGACGTATGGGATTGAATTCTACCACTAGGAGGAGGCAAAGATACCCCAAACACCAAGAGCTTTTGAACCCTCCCACCTCCCTGTACAACTCAGTTTATCATATAGCCCAGCAGAGGAAAAGGTGAACAGAAAGGTAGGAAAGATAAAAGAAGGGTATGAAGAAGTGCAAATAAAGACTGGCATCAAACAATAAAAAATTTAACTGGGCGAGGTCTCGTGGACTCTTGCCACCACTAAAGAAAGTAATTTATCAGGTAAACATAAATTATGTTTTCTTTAATAAGTTGGTGAGGGTCCACAAGCCTTGATGAGTGGAATCTAATACCCAAGCTGTGGAGACCATGAGAAAATGGGCATGCCAAAAGAATAAAGGCTGTTCCTATTTGCCAGACACTGCAGCCTGAAGGATTTTCCTGCCCAAAGCCTGCCTCTGAGGAGGCAAAAACATCAAAATTATAATATTTCGTACATGTATGTAACACAGACCAAAGTTCAGCTTTGCAAATCTGTTCCACAAAAGTCTATTTTTTTAAAGGCCCAATAAGTAGATACAAATTTAGTGGAATGGGTTGTAATACCTTTAGAGGGCGACTTCCCCATCACCAAGTAAGCTTTATGAATCAGCTGTTTTAACCAAGAAGCTAATGTAACAGCAGTAGTCTTTTGTCCTTTACGAGGACCAGAAAAATGGACAAACAGAGCTGAACTTTGTCTGAAATTCTTAGTAGCCTATAATAAATAAATAATACAATTTGAAGGCCAGAATCACATCTAGGTTGTGAAGGAGTCTCTCCTTAGAATTTGCAGGATTGGGACACAAAGGGCCTACAATTTCTTGATTTAAGTTGTCAGAAGAAACCACTTTTGGTAAAAACTCATATTGGGTTTGTAAAACCGCCTTGTCCTTGTGGAAAATGAAAAAGAAGGGGTTTACAAGATAAGGCTAACAGCTCTTAAACTCTCCTAGCTGAGGAAATCGCTAAGAGAAATAAAACTTTCCATGACAGAAGTTGAACAATACCATGCATGGGCTCAAAGGGAGGAGCCTGCAAAACTGAAAAAATCAAATTCAATTTCCATGGAGGTCTAATCCGGACCAAAACCTCTACAAAGGTTTGAACATCGGGTAACTTGGCTTTCTTCCTTTGGTATAAAACATTTGGCCCTTTTTAGGAGCTTGCTGACGAACCCTTATGCAAGCCATCTTGAAGAAACTGAAGGTTTCTGGGAATACTTAAAGAATGCCAATGAAAACCACGATCCTCCCACTAAGAAAAATACATTTTCCAGATCTTGTGATAAAAGTTTCCTAGTTACAGGTTTTCTGGCCTGCAGAAGAGTATTAACTACAATATTAGAAAACTTAAATTATGCTTACCTCATGATTTTCTTTTCTTCAGACGGGTAGAGTCCACAGCTGCATTCATTACTTTTGGGAATTCAGAACCTGGCCACCAGGAGGAGGCAAAGACACCCCAGCCAAAGGCTTAAATACCTCCCCCACTTCCCTCATCCCCCAGTCATTCTGCCGAGGGAACAAGGAAAAGTAGGAGAAATATCAGGGTGAACAAGATGCCAGAAGAACAAAAACAAGAATTACGTCCGCCCCATATAAAAATGCGGGCAAAGAGCTGTGGCTCTCCCCGTCTGAAGAAAAGAAAATGATCAGGTAAGCATAATTTAAGTTTTTCTTCATAAACGGGGAGAGTCCACAGCTGCATTTATTACTTTTGGGAAAACAATACCCAAGCTACAGAGGACACTGAATGCAAAACGGGCTGGTACAAAAGGCGGTCCACTCTTAGGGCACCAAAGCCAGATTATACCTAAACTCACGACAAAAAAAAACGCTTCACCAGAAGCAGAAGGAAAAGGCCCAACAGTTGGATCCAGCAAGGCCCCTGCTAGAGACCACTCAGACCACTAGACTCGACCGAGCCAACAGCTTCTCAGGAGACAAAGTCCCGCAGACTCTCAGCCCGCAACTAAACTCACCCCCGACCAGAAGGAAGGGAACATCCACATTCTCCCTGAAGAGAAGAAGAAGGACTCAGATAAGGGAGTCCGGAGGACCCCCAGAACACAAAAGACTAAGGCAATAAAGCAAAAACCCAGGTGTAACTCCAGAGAGTAACCAACGATGAAACAGGCAAACAAAAACGATGAAAAACCCTACCTCCCTAGCAGAACAATGGAGGAAAATTCCAGACCCCCGTCTGCATGGATTCCAAGGGACTAAAGCAAGGCATTGCAAACTAAAGGGAGAAGGTAAATCCCCTCCCCTGCCAACCTCCTGTGACGAAAGGCAAAGAATAACTGGGGGATGAGGGAAGTGGGGGAGGTATTTAAACCTTTGGCTGGGGTGTCTTTGCCTCCTCCTGGTGTCCAGGTTCTGAATTCCCAAAAGTAATGAAAGCAGCTGTGGACTCTCCCCGTTTATGAAGAAAAAACCCCTGTGCTACAAAGTTAGGTGTTAAACCTCCACGTCCTCAAGTTTAAAGATGGTAAATCTTGGTTAATTAGAAGATAATAGGTCCTGGCATTGAGGAAGGAGCCATGGAGGAGAGCTGGACATTTAAATCAGATTTGCATACCAGGTCCTGCAAAGCTAGGCTGGAGCAATCATAATGACTGAAGTGTGCTCTTGCTTGATCTAAGCAACAATTCTTGGTAGAAGTAGGAAGGCTAGGCAAAAGGACCACAGCCTCATCAGACGATCTCTCAGTTCTGCTCTCGGATCACTGTATCTTGCACTGTATCTGGGAAGTTAGAAATTGAAGTGGGATGCCATCAACTCTATTACTGAAAAAACCCCACCAGCAAACAAGTTGTTCGAAAAATGTCCTGATTGAGGGACTTCTCCCCTGGGTGCAGAGACTGACGACTGAGATAGTCCACTTCCCAAATTTTGACCCCTGGAATGTGCATTGCTGACAAAGTGTAATGATTTTTCTTTGCCCAAGACAAGATCTGAGATATTTCTTTCATTGCTAAATGACTTTGAGTCCCTCCCTGATGACTGATGTACGCCACAGCCGTGATGTTGTCTGAATAATATAAAATGTAATTTTCTTGTTTCAGGAGAGGCCATGACTGGAGAGCCAAACTCTTTGTGCTCTCTGAGCCCCGCAAGCCATGCCCCAGCCTGGAAGACTGCCGTCTGTGGTCACTATTCCCCAAGATTGCCGAAGAAATGAAGCATGAATGACCAGACTGGTTGTCTATCCACCATTTAGATAGTATTGCTGTGGAATCTAGAGCAATCATCTGATCTAAATGATAGTAATTCCTTGTCTACTGTTTTAGCATACAAAGCAGAAGAAGGCGTAAGTGAAAGCGAGAAAATGGAACCATATCTGAAGCGGCTACCATCATATGACAAACTTACATACATTGAGCTACTGTGGCATGCACCTTAGACTGAACAGGCACTCTGACATTTTAGTTTGCGCAGCTCTGTGACAAAAAAGTTCCATGAATACTGGATCTATTGATACCCTGCTCTGTGGCACGTTGATCTTCCCAACGTGACTGCATAGGAATGACAGAAGTAGTTGAGTGTAAGGCAAATTCATAAAGCTAGTTTGCCCTTTGCTGAGAGTCCATTGTGCTCAAATGACAGTGTCTATGATAAAACAATAGTTATCAACAGAACTATGTGTAATATCACTCTCCCTAGCTGTGCTATACTTTAGAGTGTATCTACAAATAGCCTGCATGCTATGTGAGTATACAGTACTTGCCTCAATGGCACCCCTTCCATGAACTTATCAGCTGAAGAAAAGATGTTTGTAGTAGAAAGCCCATCCAGTGCTGTGAAAGTAACAGCAGAGGATACTGTAGAGGATTGCAATGACGAACCGCCAGGAGGAGGCTGACGATAGGTCCCTGCAACACCTGTGGAAGGCTTGTTACTAAAATCCCATGGGAAATAGTGATTCACTAACCAGTACTCCTATACCCCTGAATCCAAGGATTGTTGAGAAAGAGGGGTACAAGGTTTTACACCTCTATCCATGTAGAATCTGGAGTGCTACAAATTGTCATCTACTCCTGGGTGGGAAAGAAAAAAAAAACAGGGATAGGGGAGGGTTTAAAAGCTATTGGTGTTTGGGGTATATTTGCCTAAACCTAGTGGCAGGAACTCAATACCACATGTCAAGACTTGTGGACTCTGACCACCTTAATAAAGAAATATTACACTTATATTGATAAAAAATATTTTAAAAGGGTTAAAAAGGATATAGGGGTATGGCATTTGGTAAGATGTTTGACTGGAAAGGGCTCCAATTTTATATATATATATATATATATATATATATATATATATATATATATATATATATATATATATATATATATGTATGTGTGTGTACTCTCACTTCTTATAGCATCTACCAGGGTGTAGGTAAATGTGTGTGTATATAAATAGTTGTATGTGGTAATATATACATTTATATGAATAAATATGCATGCGCAAACAAAACAAATGCACATATATAGACATCCTTTTGAGAACTTTCAATTAAATACATTTAAAAATGCAATATAATTTATAAGCAATGCTAATATGTTTTGATATATATATATATTTCAATACATTTATGTTCTTCACTTAAAAGAACATGTTCTTTTTATATTAAAATATTATATATATATATATATATATATATATATACAGTATATATATATATATATATATATATATATATATATATACAGTATATATATATATATATATATATATTCCCACCTCCCATCTCTCCTTATGTCAATGCATAGCTGAGCAGAGAATAGGAACCAGATAGGTAGAAAAGACAAAAAGCATGGTCTATAGAGGTGTAAATTAGAACAGTTGCCAAAAAAAATAAACCGTGGGGCCTATGGACTACCATCATTTTGAAAAAAAAGTCAGGTAAGCATACATTTTGTATTCTTTCTTATAATGAGGATAGTCCATTGGGCTCCACAGCATGTGGGATTAATACACAAGCAGATAGTCCATGGGAAGAAGCAAAAACATCAAAGCGGTAACATTGAAGACCATGTTGCAGCATTGCAAATCTGCTCCAAAGAAGCGTCATTTTTTAAAGCCTAGGAATTTGCAACTGATGTTTTGGAATGGGCTGTAATATGTTTAAGGGATGACTTTCCTGCCACCAAGTTAGCCTTGTGAATTACTTTTTGAGCCAAGAGGCCAAAGCTACAGTGCTCTTTACGGGTCCAAGAGTAATGAACAAGCAAACTCCTTAGTAGCTTGAAAATAAAACTTCAAAGTTCTGACAACATCAAGATTATGTAAAAGTTGTACCTTAGAATTATAAGGATCTGGATACAAAGAAATAAAACAGGTAAAACTAAAATTTGACCCTTTAGTGAGTTAGCAGACATACCCTTGTCAAGGCTATCTTGTAAAAACTAAAGAATTCTAGGAATCCTAAAGGAATACCAAGACAATCCCTTGGAAGAACACCATTGAAAGTAAGCCTTCCAAATCTTGTGATAAAATCTTTCGGGTAAGAGGTGTCTGGCTTGAATCAGAATGACAATTACTGAGATAGAGAAACCTCTGTGTTTTAAAACTTGAGCAATTACTCTTGGAAGTAGAACAAATGGAGGAAACAGATACGCTCAATGAAAGTTCCATGGACACAACAAGAAGTCTACCACTTGAGCCTTTAGATCTCTTGACCTTGTACAATACATTGGAAGTTTGTGATTTAAATATCAGATATATGCCCAGAAGACCCAATTTGATCACTAATTGATTCCTTAGAGGAAGTAGAAAGTTGCAGCTGATGTCCATGCAAAACACGAGTACACACCGATTACAGAGTTGATTGACCTGGCACACTGGAACAGATTTGCAAAACAGACATAAAAAAAGTACAGGGTGAGTTATCAGATGACACTTATAAAGGGTTTGACATGGTTTCAGTGGGAACAGATAATGGCCTCTAGTTATCAAAGTCTGGCGGACCTGATCCGCAATACGCTCGCCGTATTCAGCATTGCACCAGCAGCTCACAAGAGCTGCTGGTGCAAAGCCGCCCTCTGCAGACTCGTGGCCAATGGGCCGCCAGTAGGGGGGTGTCAATCAACCCGATCGTACTCGATCGGGTTGTATTGTGGCGATGTCTGTCCGCCTGCTCAGAGCAGGCAGAAAGGTTATGGAGCAGCGGTCTTTGTGACCGCTGCTTCATAACTGCTGTTTCTGGCGAGCCTGCAGGCTCACCAGAAACACGGGGCATCAAGATCCATACGGAGCTTGATACATATGCCCCTATCTGTGTTCCATAATGTGCAAGAGTATGAAAAAACACACATACACTGTTAAATAAAAATAGTAGAGAGTCCTCTACTTTTGCAAATTTTTTATACAACTTGCAATAAAATATAGGGTAATGTATAACCTAGGCCCTTACTGACAGAAAAAAACCCTAGTGACCCTCTGGCAGCTCCTGCGTGGGTACTCACAGAATCAGGCTAAAAGTCTGATGAAAAAAACCACAGGGAGATGCCAGGAAGCTTCTTCACTGCTCAGTTGCAGCTCCGGAGTGAGGGAGAAAAGGTGCTAAGTTGAGGGGGCGGGTCAACTGCCCAGAATGCTGACGGTGCCTCAGAGAGGCTAAATACACAGTAAAAAGTAAAAAAATGAAAAAGTACACAAAAATACTACAACATACCCCCAATCAATAAAAATATGCTGCACTGCTAAACAGGATGCTTGCCTTTATAACCACTAACTGCACAGAGCAGTAAGCAGTTTTCTTAAAGGGCTATACACCAATTTTTGAAGAGGTGACAAAAAGGGGTTCTCAGGTATTAACAAGTGTGCCAGTGATATAGTTGTGTCCCCCTGATTGAGGTAGGGCATTCAGGTACCTGGAAATAGAGAAACAATTGTAAGAAGGGGAGTAGGCTAAATCCTCTGGCTATGCTGTACCTGTGCTAAAAGTACCGTCTAATAATCTGTGGGCTATCTGTGTGCTGTGGTAAATGGCTTACTTGAAGTAGCACCACTCCCCTGTCTTACCAGTCACCAAACTGCAGCAGTATCTGGTAGAGAGCCCATCCAGTGCTTGTACAAGTACGGCAGAGGATTTCTGAGGAAATACTATTATCCCACAAGGGGATGTTAAGGGACATGTCACCACGACGCCTGATGGTAGTTATGGCTGAAATCCATAAGGATATAACTGTTCACATAACAGTGTATTACTATGTCCCTGTATCATTCAGCTCTCAATCTCTTCTATCTTATTTGTGAATGATATGTCCAAGGGATAAAGAATCTAAGCTCTTAAACATTAATCCACAAGCAAGTAGCTGGAACACCTCTCAACCTTCTCCTGGGAGGCCAAGAACAGAAATGAGGAGCGATGGGAAATGGGAGGGAATTAAAACTCTTGTGTGGGTTCTTGGCCTCCTCCTAGTGGCGGGAATTATATCCCACAGGTTATAGAGCCCTATGGACTATAATCATAATACGAAAGAAATAAGCATGTTGGTTTTGCAAAACTGTGGTATAGGTAATAAAGGGATTATATTTTTAAACGGTAAAAATTCTGGCGTAGACTGTCGCTTTAAGCTTCAGTGCAGTTAATCTAGCGCAGTTTCAGGTGATAAATAGAAAAAGACTTTCTTTAGTGTGTCCATAACAACACTACAATTCATTAAAATAGTAAAATAGTTAGAAATGCACACTTTTAAACCAGACACTGTAAAAAAAAATGATTAAAAAAAACAACAACAAATTATTACTTACATGTATATCATGAATTTAGAACCAGGTGTACTCAAAAGAGTACTGGGATCTACCAGCAGATAACAAAGCATTAACCACAATATTTGTCAATACTGGTTTTAAATGCTATTGTAAGAAGGCCAAATATCTAAGTTAAGTTTTTCCATGGCAAATTCCATGCCAAACAAACATAAATAGGATAAATTTATTAAAACTTACGCCTAGATTTAGAGTTTTGCGTTAGAAGGGGTGCGTTAGCTACGCATGTTTTTTTCCCCCCGCACCTTTTAAACAACGCTGGTATTTAGAGTTCTCTGAAGGGCTGCGTTAGGCTCCAAAAAGGGAGCGTAAAGGCATATTTACCGCCACTGCAACTCTCAATACCAGCGTTGCTTACGGACGCGGCCAGCTTCAAAAACGTGCTTGTGCACGATTCCCCCATAGGAAACAATGGGGCAGTTTGAGCTGAAAAAAAAAACCCTGCAAAAAAGCAGCGTTCAGCTCCTAGCGCAGCCCAATTGTTTCCTATGGGGAAACACTTCCTAAGTCTGCACCTAACACCCTAACATGAACCCTGAGTCTAAACACCCCTAATCTTACACTTATTAACCCCTAATCTGCCGCCCCCGCTATCGCTAACCCCTGCATTTTATTATTAACCCCTAATCTGCCGCTCCGTACACCGCCGCAACCTACATTATACCTATGTACCCCTAATCTGCTGCCCCTAACACCGCCGACCCCTATATTATATTTATTAACCCCTAATCTGCCCCCCTCAACGTCGCCGCTACCTACCTACACTTATTAACCCCTAATCTGCCGACCGGACCTCGCCGCTACTCTAATAAATGTATTAACCCCTAAAGCTAAGTCTAACCCTAACCCTAACACCCCCCTAAATTAAATATAATTTTAATCTAACAAAATAAATTAAATATTATTAACTAACGTATTCCTATTTAAAGCTAAATACTTGCCTGTAAAATAAACCCTAATATAGCTACAATATAACAAATAATTACGTTGTAGATATTTTAGGATTTATATTTATTTTACAGGCAACTTTGTATTTATTTTAACTAGGTACAATAGCTATTAAATAGTTAATAACTATTTAATAGCTACCTACACTATCAATAAATTAATTAAATAAACTACCTACAATTACCTACAATTATCTACAATTAAATCAACTAAACTAAATTACACAAAAAAAAACACTAAATTACAAAAAATAAAAAAAGATTACAAGAATTTTAAACTAATTACACCTACTCTAAGCCCCCTAAAAAAATAACAAAGCCCCCCAAAATAAAAAACATGACCTACCCTAATCTAAAATAAAAAGTTTACGGCTCTTTTACCTTACCAGCCCTTAAAAGGGCCTTTTGCGGGGCATGCCCCAAAGAAAACAGCTCTTTTGCCTGTAAAAAAACATACAATACCCCCCCAACATTACAACCCACCACCCACATACCCCTAATCTAACCCAAACCCCCCTTAAAAAAACCTAATACTAAGCCCCTGAAGATCTTCCTACCTTGTCTTCACCACGCCGGTATCACCGATCCGTCCAGAAGAGGCTCCGAAGTCTTCATCCTATCCGGCAAGAAGAGGTCCAGAAGAGGCTCTGAAGTCTTCATCCTATCCGGCAAGAAGAGGAGATCTGGACCGGCAAACATCTTCATCCAAGCAGCATCTTCTATCTTCATCCATCCGAAGAGGAGCGGCTCCATCTTCAAGACCTCCGGCGCAGAACATCCTCTTCTACCGACGACTAGACGACGAATGAAGGTTCCTTTAAGGGACGTCATCCAAGATGGCGTCCCTCGAATTCCGATTGGCTGATAGGATTCAAGTTCAACCCGATTGGCTGATCCATTCAGCCAATCAGATTGAGCTTGCATTCTATTGGCTGATCGGAACAGCCAATAGAATGCAAGCTCAATCTGATTGGATCAGCCAATCGGATTGAACTTGAATCTGATTGGCTGATTCAATCAGCCAATCAGATTTTTCCTACCTTAATTCCGATTGGCTAATAGAATCCTATCAGCCAATCGGAATTCGAGGGACGCCATCTTGGATGACGTCCCTTAAAGGACCAGTCAACACATTAGATTTGCATAATCAACAAATGCAAGATAACAAGACAATGCAATAGCACTTAGTCTGAACTTCAAATGAGTAGTACATTTTTTTTTTATAACAAATTTTAAAGTTATGTATATTTCCACTCCCCTTGTACCATGTGATAGCAATCAGCCAATCACAAATGCATATACGTATAGTCTGTGAATTCTTGCACATGCTCAGTAGGGTCTGGTGACTCAAAACTTGTAAATATAAAAGACTGTGCACATTTTTTTTAATGGAAGTAAATTGGAAAGTTGTTTAAAATTCGATGCTGTATCTGAATCATGAAAATTTAATTTAACCTGAGTGTCCCTTTAAAGGAACCTTCATTCGTCATCTAGTCGTCGGTAGAAGAGGATGTTCTGCGCCGGAGGTCTTGAAGATGGAGCCACTCCTCTTCAGATGGATGAATATAGAAGATGCCGCTTGGATGAAGATGTTTGCCGGTCCAGATCTCCTCTTCTTGCGGGTAGGATGAAGACTTCGGAGCCTCTTCTGGACCTCTTCTTGCCGGATAGGATGAAGACTTCGGAGCCTCTTCTGGACAGATCGGTGATACCGGCGTGGTGAAGACAAGGTAGGAAGATCTTCAGGGGCTTAGTGTTAGGTTTTGTAAGGGGGGTTTGGGTTAGATTAGGGGTATGTGGGTGGTGGGTTGTAATGTTGGGGGGGGGTATTGCATGTTTTTTTACAGGCAAAAGAGCTGTTTTCTTTGGGGCATGCTCCGCAAAAGGCCCTTTTAAGGGCTGGTAAGGTAAAAGAGCTGCAAACTTTTTATTTTAGATTAGGGTACGGCATGTTTTTTATTTTGGGGGGCTTTGTTATTTTTTTAGGGGGCTTAGAGTAGGTGTAATTAGTTTAAAATTCTTGTAATCTTTTTTTATTTTTTGTAATTTAGTGTTTTTTTTGTGTAATATAGTTTAGTTGATTTAATTGTAGATAATTGTAGGTAATTGTAGGTAGTTTAATTAATTTATTGATAGTGTAGTGTTAGGTTTAATTGCAACTTAGGTTAGGATTTATTTTACAGGTAATTTTGTAATTATTTTAACTAGGTAGCTATTAAATAGTTATTAACTATTTAATAGCTATTGTACCTAGTTAAAATAAATACAAAGTTGCCTGTAAAATAAATATAAATCCTAAAATAGCTACAATGTAATTATTTGTTATATTGTAGCTATATTAGGGTTTATTTTACAGGCAAGTATTTAGCTTTAAATAGGAATACTTTAGTTAATACATTTATTAGAGTAGCGGCGAGTTCTGGTCGGCAGATTAGGGGTTAATAAGTGTAGGTAGGTAGTTAGCGGCGACGTTGGGGGGGCAGATTAGGGGTTAATAAATATAATATAGGGGTCGGCTGTGTTAGGGGCAGCAGATTAGGGGTACATAGGTATAATGTAGGTTGCGGTGGTGTACGGAGCGGCAGATTAGGGGTTAATAAGTGTAAGATTAGGGGTGTTTAGACTCAGGGTTCATGTTAGGGTGTTAGGTGCAGACTTAGGAAGTGTTTCCCCATAGGAAACAATGGGGCTGCGCTAGGAGCTGAACGCTGCTTTTTTGCAGGTTTTTTTTTTTCAGCTCAAACTGCCCCATTGTTTCCTATGGGGGAATCGTGCACAAGCAAGTTTTTGAAGCTGGCCGCGTCCGTAAGCAACGCTGGTATTGAGAGTTGCAGTGGCGGTAAATATGCCTGTACGCTCCCTTTTTGGAGCCTAACGCAGCCCTTCAGAGAACTCTAAATACCAGCGTTGTTTAAAAGGTGCGGGGGGGAAAAAACATGCGTAGCTAACGCACCCCTTCTAACGCAAAACTCTAAATCTAGGCGTAAGTTTTAATAAATTTATCCTATTTATGTTTGTTTGGCATGGAATTTGCCATGGAAAAACTTAACTTAGATATTTGGCCTTCATTTAAAACCAGTATTGACAAATATTGTGGTTAATGCTTTGTTTTCTGCTGGTAGATCCCAGTACTCTTTTGAGTACACCTGGTTCTAAATTCATGATATACATGTAAGTAATAATTTGTTGTTGTTTTTTTAATCATTTTTTTTTACAGTGTCTGGTTTAAAAGTGTGCATTTCTAACTATTTTACTATTTTAATGAATTGTAGTGTTGTTATGGACACACTAAAGAAAGTCTTTTTCTATTTATCACCTGAAACTGCGCTAGATTAACTGCACTGAAGCTTAAAGCGACAGTCTACGCCAGAATTTTTACCGTTTTAAAATATAATCCCTTTATTACCTATACCACAGTTTTGCTAAACCAACATGCTTATTTCTTTCGTATTATGATTATAGTCCATAGGGCTCTATAACCTGTGGGATATAATTCCCGCCACTAGGAGGAGGCCAAGAACCCACACAAGAGTTTTAATTCCCTCCCATTTCCCATCACTCCTCATTTCTGTTCTTGGCCTCCCAGGAGAAGGTTGAGAGGTGTTCCAGCTACTTGCTTGTGGATTAATGTTTAAGAGCCTAGATTCTTTATCCCTTGGACATATCATTCACAAATAAGATAGAAGAGATTGAGAGCTGAATGATACAGGGACATAGTAATACACTGTTATGTGAACAGTTATATCCTTATGGGTTTCAGCCATAACTACCATCAGGCGTCGTGGTGACATGTCCCTTAACATCCCCCTGTGGGATAATAGTATTTCCTCAGAAATCCTCTGCCGTAGTTGTACAATCACTGGATTGGCTCTCTACCAGATACTGCTGCAGTTTGGTGACTGGTAAGACAGGGGAGTGGTGCTACTTCAAGTAAGCCATTTACCACAGCACACAGATAGCCCACAGATTATTAGATGGCACTTTTAGCACAGGTACAGCATAGCCAGAGGACTTAGCCTACTCCCCTTCTTACAATTGTTTCTCTATTTCCAGGTACCTGAATGCCCTACCTCAATCAGGGGGACACAACTATATCACTGGCACACTTGTTAATACCTGAGAACCCCTTTTTGTCACCTCTTCAAAAATTGGTGTATAGCCCTTTAAGAAAACTGCTTACTGCTCTGTGCAGTTAGTGGTTATAAAGGCAAGCATCCTGTTTAGCCGTGCAGCATTTTTTATTGATTGGGGGTATGTTGTAGTATTAGTTTAAAATTCTTGTAATCTTTTTTTATTTTTTGTAATTTAGTGTTTATTTTTTTTGTAATTTAGTGTTTTTGTTTTTTTTTGTAATTTAGTTTAGTTGATTAAATTGTAGATAATTGTAGGTAATTGTAGGTAGTTTAATTAATTTATTGATAGTGTAGTGTTAGGTTTAATTGTAACTTAGGTTAGGATTTATTTTACAGGTAATTTTGTAATTATTTTAACTAGGTAGCTATTAAATAGTTATTAACTATTTAATAGCTATTGTACCTAGTTAAAATAAATACAAAGTTGCCTGAAAAAAAAATATAAATCCTAAAATAGCTACAATATAATTATTAGTTATATTGTAGCTGTATTAGGGTTTATTTTACAGGTAAGTATTTAGCTTTAAATAGGAATAATTTATTTAATAAGATTTATTTTATTTCGTTAGATTTAAATTATATTTAACTTAGGGGGGTGTTAGGGTTAGGGTTAGACTTAGCTTTAGGGGTTAATACATTTATTATAGTAGCGGCGAGGTCCGGTCGGCAGATTAGGGGTTAATACTTGAAGTTAGGTGTCAGCGATGTTAGGGAGGGCAGATTAGAAGTTAATACTATTTATTATAGGGTTTGCAAGGCGGGAGTGAGGCGGTTTAGGGGTTAATACATTTATTATAGTGGCGGCGAGGTCCGGTCGGCAGATTAGGGGTTAATAAGTGTAGGTAGGTAGCGGCGATGTTGGGGGGGCAGATTAGGGGGTAATAAATATTATGTAGGTGTCGGCGATGTTACGGGCAGCAGATTAGGGGTTCATAGGGATAATGTAGGTGGCGGCGTTGTGCTGTCGGCAGATTAGGGGTTAAAAAAATTTAATAGAGTGGCTGCGATGTGGGGGGGGCCTCGGTTTAGGGGTGCATAGGTAGTTTATGGGTGTTAGTGTACTTTAGAGCACAGTAGTTAGGAGCCTTATGAACCGGCGTTAGCCCATAAAGCTCTTAACTCCTGACTTTTTTCTGCGGCTGGAATCTTGTCGTTAGAGTTCTAACGCTCACTTCAGCCAAGACTCTAAATACCAGTGTTAGAAAGATCCCATTGAAAAGATAGGATACGCAATTGACGTAAGGGGATCTGCGGTATGGAAAAGTCGCGGCTGGAAAGTGAGCGTTAGACCCTTACCTACAAGACTCTAAATACCAGCGGCCGGCCAAAACCAGCATTAGGACCTCCTAACGCTGGTTTTGACAGCTAATGCAGAACTCTAAATCTAGGCGTTAGTTTTACAACAAGCTGCTATTGTGAGACAGATCAGTTTGTAAGGTTCCACAAGGAATTACTAAAATTTTAAATTTCCCTGTAGACTCTGTAACTCACTTAGGGGTATTTATTACATTTCTGGATGACAAGACAATCCAAATACAGTGGTGCCACACAATACCCAAAAATATAGCTAAGGTGTTTCTAAGTGTAATTCTCAGCTGAACCATTCATGTCATACTAGCAAGAACCTTGACAAGAGCTTGGTAGTCACTCAATTACTGGCATTATAGTAGAACACCCTATATATACTTGTATAAACCAATCGTTATCTGGTTTACATTAGTTTCATAAAGGAACTGCAATTTTTATATTAAATGTATTGCAATAATGTGAAAAATGTATGCATGTTTTTTTAATTTAATGGTATGCACAGAATTAAAGGTTTGTTCCACTAGAGAGGTCTCCTCAAACTTAGGGCCAAACAATCTAAAAGTATTTCCTCTGGCGCAATTATCTAAGACGATTTACCAGTATTACAAGGTTCATCAAAAAAATTAAGTAAATCTAGCTTGAGAGATGTTTATCTAGCTATGCAGGGTTCCAGATGTAAAGGAGAGAAACATACATTACAATTCAATGCTACAAAAAAAAGAGAAGATTTTGAGTGATTATTCTCCCAGTTGTTGTTTTTTTTAATTATCAGGCCTTCAGTGACTTTTGTCCCCATATTATTTTTACACAAATATTATTATATTATTATTATTATTATTATATATTATTATTATAGTATTATTTTAATAAATTCATTACGCAATTCCGTTAAGGTATACACACACACATTTATATATATATATATATATATATATATATATATATATACACTTCAACAATGAACAGATGCACTAGCCCAATGTATTTGTCCTTCTTGACATTCTACTAGTCCTGATGCATAAAATAATTTAAACAAATCTTATACTTGGCTCTTCAGCCCCTGTGTCAGTTAAATATCTACAACAGACCCGAGATGTCCACTAAGACCTCTGGTCAGCACAACGGGAATAAGAGATGGATAATAGCCTGAAAAATGGTCACAAATTAAATAATAATTAATTTGGAAAAAAAGTTCTGCATTAAAATTCCTTTCACCCCCATGCCCAACACCTTCAATGCAGTGCAAAGAAATGAACTGTAAATAAAACTAGACAAGTAGTGGAAATTCCAATCTGTCTTCCTAAATACAGACCAGCGGTCAAGCATATGTGGAAGCACTGCTATCTAATCTAGTGCCCCCTAGTGTAAACAAAAAAAACTGCACATCAATTCCACATGTATCTGGCAAAAGCCTATGCAAATTCCACACACCTGAAGAAGACATGATAAAAACAGACTTATTATAATGGGTAAAATAAAGTGATGCAACTTACTATCTCAGCAGAACATAGACCTAGTTACTTGCAGGATAGCCATGAATCACAATGGTATGAGGATTTAGCACATGTGAGACAAAGACATAGAGCTGATGCATAAAGCAAGGTATGAAAACTGGAGCTTACCAGTAAGAGAAGATCTACATAAAACTTGTATATCATAATAATCAAAGAGCATCAGATTGAATAGAGTCTATGGGGATGATTTATCATTGTGCGGGCGGGCATGATTCGCTGTAGCAGATCATGTCCGCCGCACATCGATAAATGCCGATAGCAATTTATCATTGCACAAGCATTTCTCGTGAAATGCTTGTGCAATGCTGCCCCTAGAACATTTACAGACAATCGAATGGAAGAACAGATGACTGGTTGCAAGAGAAGGTATTAACCTTAGATAGCTTTACATAGACTGAACTGTAAACTACAATAACTGGAGGCTAGTGACTGGCAGTAGACCACAAGTGACAAAAACTACAGTACAGGACAAAGGTAATTAGTACCACAAGGCTATAACACATAGTAATTGAACTAAGGGTAGCCAGTAGACAAGTGCAAGGGGCGATAGCAAGCATCAGATAAATCAGGACACCGGACAATATGCATGGCAAACTATATCAAAGCAAGTAGGGCAAAGACTTATGATTTCTACTCATCCCAAGCTGGTACTGTTATTAATTAGTGAAGCAACATGCTGCCAGGGTTCAAATCCTATCAGAGTGCTTTTAGAGACATCCACGACAAGATGTCTACATTGTGAAGACTCATACATACAAGCAAGATGTACTATTCACTTCTTCTTCTTTGATACTGGAAAGAAGCAATCAATAAAAAACCAACCCACTGCCAGGCACGTGGAGCTTTTCTTGGGGGCCGCGAGGACCACACTAAGCTGGGCTCAGTTAGCACAGTCAGAAATAAGGGGCGCTCTAAATTGTGCTTGGTAAGGGTGGCTGGAGCCTGGAGCAGCAACAGCTTCTCTAGTTATATCTAAGGCCTGTTCCTGACTTCTGCCTCTACCACGTCTCCTGCGAGATTAGTTCCAGCAGCAAATCAAGATAAACTGTTTTTATTTTTTTACCTTATATCTACAATAAAAAGTAAATGGCTACTAATAAGCTAAAATAAATAAGAAAGTATACTTTTGAGAAAAGGATGTTAACTGGTTTATGTAAATTTACACTAATAATTTACCACAACAGAATGATGGTAGTTTCTAGGTATATCTAAATTAAATTATCCAATGTAATAACTACATGAAAAAAATGAGACATACAATGACATACATACATATCCATTATTTAACTCTGTAATACAATTATCATTATTACATTTATTTTTTATTTTTTTTTAATATATAAGTAACCTACATTTGGTAAAAATAACTACCAATACAAAGCAGTGGTTATGAGCGGCTAAATGTGTATTTGAGCCACAAGATTTGTAGCATACATTTATTGTGTTGTCTTTTTAAGGAAATGTTGGTTTGATAAAGCTTTCCTCTGAAGTAGTCATCCTTTCAGGATCTAGAGACCATTTGACATGGCTTCAAGGGCTGGCTGCACATGCTGTCCTGAATAATTCCCCAAGGAAATTGTGACCAAGTAAACTTTTCAAGTAAGCTAACCAGGCAAGGCACAAAGAATCAGGTGAGCATGCAGGAAAAAAATTGGAAGAAGAAAAAAAAACACTTAATAAAAGCTATCAAGGGTAGATACGCATAAAAAGGGAAAACGATGAGCTAAGAGTTCCATGAAATTATAATAATAGTGTTATCTGAATACATTAAAAATGCATTTACTTAACAGTGGAGAAAATTATCCATAATGCACATATTAAAATAATCAAGCTATGTTCTATTTCACAAAGTATGATGTTAACAACATTAAAAATAAATAGCTGCCAATGTTTATTTTTTTTTCCTACTGCTATGTAGAATATTCAATAATCTTGTCTAGATTTATTTTAATAAAAACTGAAAATATTTTAATATAAAAATATTTTAAAGTATAAAAAAAGCTAAATTTCTTCAGGGCTGTTAATGTTCACTTGCGTCAGACATGTCAACATATCTTATGGAAGAGAAGTGAAATATGTATTGTAAAAAACACATATTATTGGGTGGAGTGGTATCTGTCTCAATGGTATTTATTATCCCAATAAACAATATGTTCTCATCCTTGGCTTTTGTTGAGATGGTCAAATACAATGACATATTCAGCATATGCAAAAAAAAGGTTCATACTCACAGTTGTGTTTTTATATAGTATGTAATATTTGTTTTGGAAACATTTTCTTCTGCAAGTAGCCAAAAAAGGCAAATACAAATAAAAGGGAAACAAATCTAAACTATCAAACGCCAAATCATTCAGAAGACTCAGCAATTTGCAATATAATTTGTAGTATAAATTTTGCGTGCCAAGTTTATGCTGCGATTCCAAACTAACATAATTAATCCACTGATATATGACAATTTGGGGCCAGATTACAAGTGGCGCACTATTTATTGCTTCCGCTAGAAGTAAGCTTTTTGCGCAGGTTGGGTAGAGCTCATATAAGTTGAAAGTTAAACGTGTTTGCTCACACGCTAACCCGACGCACACAAAAAGCCGAACTTCTAATATCGTGACTGCATTAAAGGATCATGAAACTCAAAACTTTACTTTCATGAAACCCAAAATGTATCTTTCATGATTTAGACAATTTTAAACAACTTTCAGTTATTTCTATAATCTAATTTGCTTCATTGAGTTGGTATCCTTTGTTGAAGGAGCAGTAATGCACTACTAGGAGTTAGCTGAAAGCCAATGACAACATGCATATGTCTGTGGCCACCAATCAGCAGCTTCTGAGCCTACCCATAAATACTTCAAAGAGAATGAAACTAATTTTATAATAGAAATAAATTGGAAAGTTATTTAAAATCACATGGTCTATCTAAATTATGAAGAAAAAAACCTGTGTTTCATGTCCCTTTAACATATTCACCCATAGGGGCCGAATGGCCCTGAATACCCCTTTTTCAGACTCGCCGAAAACAGGAGTTAAGAAGCAGCGGTCTTAAGACCGCTTCTCCTTAACTCGTCTGCCTCCTCTGGGATGGCGGACAGCAATCAGCCTGATCGAATACAATCGGGTTGATTGAAACCACCTGCTAGTGGCCGATTGGCCGCGAATCTGCAGGGGGGAGCATTGCACAAGCAGTTCACCAAAACTGCTTGTACAATGTTAAATGCCGACAGTGTAAGTTGTCGGCATTTAGCGATGTCAGGCGAACATGATTTGCTACAGCAAATCTTGTCCGCCCGCCATTTGATAATTTGGCCCCATATACATCAATGGAGCATGAAAAGTGGGGGAAAAAAACACCCTACTTGTGTGCAAACCGATTGCATTTTCTCAAGTGCACAAAACCGACATATTTATTTAATACATATTTCTTTCTCTCGGTCTCTCTCTCTATATATATATATGAATAGCTATTTATATTATATACAGATAGACAGATTATTGATACATATACATCTTTAGACATGCATATGTATATACAGGTGGCCCTCATTTTACAACGGTTCAATTTACACCGTTTCAGAATAACAACCTTTTTTTTTAGTCACGTGACTGCTATTGAAAAGCATTAAAGGGACACTGAACCCAATTTTTTTCTTTCATGATTCAGATAGAGCATGTAATTGTAAGCAACTTTCTAATTTACTTCTATTATCAATTTTTCTTCATTCTCTTGCAATCTTTATTTGAAAAGAAGGCATCTCAGTAAAGAAGCCAGCAAATTGTGGGTTCAGAACCATGGACAGCACTTGTTTAAAGGTGCTGTCCAATCAGCAAGGACAACCCAGGTTGTTCACCTAAAATGGGCCGGCATCTAAACTTACATTCTTGCTTTTCAAATAAACATACCAAGAAAATGAAGACAATTTGATAATAGGAGTAAATTAGAAAGTTGCTTAAAATTGCATGCTCTATCTGAATCACAAAATATTTTTTTTTGGCTACAATGTCCCTTTAAGAAGCAGTGCATTTATTAAAATAGCCAGTAGGTGGAGCTGTCCGCTTGTGTTGCAGCAAAGCCAAGCAAGCTGAAATTAATCAGTTTAACCAGACCTGAGCTATCAAGCAGATTTCAAAGGAACAATATCTTCCTGTCTATAAATCAGTCCAGATTGGAATGCATAGAAAGAACTGTTTGCAGAAAAATGCAAGTGAAGTCTGTGTTGTGTAATTATTTTATTAGGTTTATAATGCTGTTTAGCAAATGTTTTTGTTCATTTAACTTAGTTTAATTATATATTCTGTGTTGTGTGATTATTTTATTAGGTTTATAATGCTGCTTAGCATTTAAAGTCTTAATTTCAAAGCTTTAAAAATAATGTGTTAGGTGTTACTTATGACAATTTTGAGAGGGGCCTGGAACCTATCTCCCTCACTTCCCATTGATTTACATTATAAACTGGGTTTTAATTTACAACGGTTTCGATTTACAACCATTCCTTCTGGAACCTAACCCCGGCGTAAACTGAGGGCTACCTGTATGTCTTTTTAAAGCCCTTTGCATGCCTTTTTCTTTCTATCACCTGAAACCTCATATCTTTGAGCCCTTGTAACTTTTTGTGTAATTTATTTTGTAAATAATATTTATTAGATGGTGTTATTATAAGTGTAACTGTATTTTTGATGTCTTTTGTGGCACTTTTTTAACTTGCATTACAGTTAATCAGAGCTCTGAGGTCACGGTAATCTTTGTAGCGTAAATCGCAATTGCACAAACGCATTCACATTTACTTTCAGCTTGTAATACGAGTTCTCCATCTAACGTGCGCAAAAACCCAATATCTCCACGAAAGTTCTACCCAGGGTGCTAAACCAATCATGGGTCGGCTCCTAAGCTTACATTCCTACTTTTTCAAATAAAGATACCAAGAGAATGAAGAAAAATTGATAATAGGAGTAAATTAGAAAGTTGTTTAAAATTGCATGCTCTATCTGAATCATGAAAGAAAAAAAAGGGTTCCCTCTCCTTGTTAATGAATAGAAAAGTGTAAAAAGAAAACCCTCATATTTGTCAAAATAATAATAAAATGTTAAAGTTTGTCAGCTCTTAAAATTGTTGGTTATTTACATTCCACTGAGTTTCTATAACGTAATGGATGCCACCATGTCTAAACTTAAAGGGACATGATACCCACATTTTTTCTTTCATGATTCAGATAGGGAATACAATTTTAAAGAACATTTCAATGTACTTCTATTATCTAATTTGCTTCATTCTTTAGATATCCTTTGTTGAAAAAAATAGCAATTCACATGTGTGAGCAAATCATAAGACGTATCTATGTGCAGCCACCAATTAGCCAGTTACTGAGCCTATTTAGATATGCTTTTCAACAAAAGATATCAAGAGAATTAAGTAAATTAGAAAGTTGTTTAAAATTGCATGATAAACAATGAAAGATACATTTTGGGTTTCATGTACCTTTAAGTTTTAACTCTTCTATGGGAGAATACGTTAACGCGGCCACGATATTCGATGTTTAACTTTTTGCTTGAACTGTGTTAGTGAGAGAGCAAAAACTTTTTACTTTCAACTACAAGCACTAGCCGCCAAGTGCAAAAAGCCTACTTTTAGCGGAGTTAGCGCAAGAGCAGGGTCGATAATCTAGCCCATTATTTGTTGAAAAACTTAGCACTAAATCCAAATATAGGCTACAAACTGGAAAGTTTTTTTTTTTTATTTGTTTTTTTTTTTTTAAAAAAGCTCAAAAGAGAATTTCTACCTGCCACATTTTAGTGAGAACTCAAACTCTGGCATGATAGTTTGTAATTTATTTTAGAAATGCGGTAGGTAAACTTTAGCAGACTATAAAAATATAAATAGATATAATTAGTTACTATTAAATATTTTATATATAAATAGCTGTTTATAAATTAATCTTCATTTCTATTTTTTGCATCACATTGTTTCTGAGAAATATACGGCAACAGACAATGAACATCAATCACAAAAGTAGTTCCGTTAAAGCCAGCTACTCGACATAGTTAGGGGGGCAGAAAGCTTGTTCCCTCTCCCTTGAGATGACCTGGCTGCAAAAACTCAAACAGATAACAGCCGAGTTCAGTCACTTGAAGTAATCCTTTAGTGACTAAAATGACTGGAATGACAAAATATAGGACTGTGATTTACGCTTCTGGATATTAATAAAACTGGATACTTGGAGTGTTCTATTGTAGGGATAGACATGGTAAAGGATTTTGAAAAATCCCACTGCCTCGAGTGAAAAGCAGAATAGTACCATGAGAATGAAAAATCCTGCATGCGTGAAAATGATGGTCACTATCTTCTGATACGTTTAAAGCAGATATCTGTTGGACAAGTAATGGTTTCCATCACTTTTTTTTAAAGGAAGCAGCCATGTAGAGACAGATATTCTCTTAATTAATTTCTCAAAAGTTTTAACAAAGGAATAAATCTGGAAAAGGTTAAATGTTGAGAAAAATACCTATATGAAATACCTTATCAAAATAAAATATAGATCTAAAAAACATAACATTTTAAAAACAGATCTTGTCTTACTATAAGATCTCAAAAGTTTTAGCAATGGAATACATTTTGAAAAAGGTAAAATGTTAGAAAAAACTCTTGAAATAATAATAAAAAGATCCTAAAATAAATCGAATTGTATAAAAATATTACATTTTTGAAGGCAGATATTCTCTAATTTTTTATGATATTAAAAGTTTTCAAAATTGAATACAACTGGAAAGTGGAAACAGGTTGAAAAAAAATAACCAAAAGTAAATAAATTTATCAATCAAAATAAAAATGTATATTAAAATTCTTTATTTTAAACACAGATATTCTCTTGATTATTTTTTTAACATACAAGATGCCTTAACAATGGAATAAATCTGGAAATGGGTAACAGTTGGAAAAAGATATAAAATAACCAAATATAAATAAAAGAATGACCTATTAAAGTAAAATTGTATAAACATATCAAATTTAGTTTTTTGTTATCATACATGTGGAGAAAATATAAACCTTTACTAGTAATGGAATAGTAATTTCTTTTCAAAAAAATCAATGTTAAACTGAACTACTGAAGAGAAAAATCATTTAATTTCTTTTTTGCATATTTATTATTAAGCTTCTAACATAGTGGCTGATTCTACAGACATACATCATACACATTTTATGAATCACAACTTAAGCAAGAAAGGAAATTACTTTCAACATAAAAATTTGAAATGCAAAGTCTGAAAATTGAATTATGGGTTCATTTAAAATGGTGTCTCTGAGGAATTAAACTGTAAAAATTACCTGCAGTAATTTTGAAACATTTAGATGCTTTAAATGAATTGTTTTTTATGCATGATTTTACACAGGAAAGAAATGTGCTACCTTACACACTATATTCATTTGTGTGGGAATATTGAGGTCAAAATCTCCAGATTCGAGTTTGCAGTGCAAGATGAAATATTTTCCCTTGACAGCAAAAGGTGGAAAGTGTAATAAATAAAATATTATGGAGATGTGTTTCTAATATTGTATTGTCACAATCAATTTCCCATTACCTATCTAGATTTTGATATATACTATATTATTTCCTACAGAAATTCACTTTATGAAGCAACTGACTGCAGTTTACATATAAACTGCTCCGAAGGCTGAAGGTTTTGAAGGAAATGAAAAGCCTATGGCTATATTTATGGAATGAAAAGGGCATTTAAATTACAATTAAGTTAGTATGTAAACAGCCTAGCACATTTATGTTGGTTGCACATACTTGCAGCCTTTATGTAAAGGAACATTTTTGTCATTTTCAGTAAAACACTGCAGAGGAAATTGAATCAAATTGGCTACTAGAGAACTGATGAAATGAACTATACTGTCAAATCAAAAGCCATAAAATGTAATTGTCATCTGTTGGTAAAAGGTGGTGAAGAAAGTGTGAATAACCAGCAATAAAATTAGCACAGTGCTTAAATTTCCTAATACATCAACCTACTCAAAATAAATAAAATATGCTTAATCTATCCATCAGAAAATCACTCCAGGATAGCTGTTTTATGCTTACTATGACTAACCAGCATCAAGGTGTTCTTAGGTTATCGCTCAAAGGGTTAAATTAAAAGTCTTGTTATTATATATACATCAGCAATAAAGAAATGTATGGCTAAAGATCCGCAAAAATATAAATATGTTAAAAGCATTTTGTAAGCAACATTTACATTGTTTTGCAATCCAGGGACATACTCCTTAAAAAAATATTAAAGCCTCTTGAGGGTTGTTTATCAAAACTCTCTTACTGTGATCAATTTGGGACACATATAAATTAGCTCCAGGCAAATTAGGCAATGGGACTGCATTGTAAGTTTTTTTCCACTATAGATAGTTAAATCTTTTACAAGGAATTACATTGTGCAGGTCACAAATGTACACAAAAAAATGTTTTGTTCAATCAAGCTATTCAAGAGATGGGGTATATTTATGAAGCAGCGCCTGCTGCTTATTCCGTGCGAGCCTTACAGTTTGCCGGAAATGTAAGTTAAGTAGCAGCGGTCTTAAGACCGCTGCCCCTTAACTCGTCCACCACCTCTGAGGTATATTTTATTATATTTTCTTAACCCATTAAAAACACAGCAATACACACTACAAGGAAGCAAGCTGAACACATCTGGTGAGCTAATAGCTAGAGGCATATGTGTGTAGCCACCAATTACCAGTTAGATCCCAGTAGCATATTGGCGCTCCTTAAAGGGATACTAAACCCACATTTCTTCTTTAATGATTCAGAAAGAGCATGCAATTTTAACCAACTTTCTAATTTACTCTTATCGATTTTCTTCATTCTCTTGCTATTTTTATTTAAAAAGCAGCAATTTAAAGCTTAGGAGTCAACTAAAGAGCCAGCCCATTTCAGGTTTAGTACCCTGGACAGCGCTTGCTTATTGGTGGCTACATTTAGCAAACCAATAAGCAAGCATAACCCAGGTTCTCAACCAAAAATGGGACGGCTCTTAAGCTTTACATTCCTGCTTTGTAAATAAAGATAGCAAGACAATGATGAAAAATGGATAATAGGAGTAAATTAGAAAGTTGCTTAAAATTGCCTGTTCTATTTTAATAAATAAAGAAAAAAAATGGGTTTAGTGTCCCTTTAACATATCTAGGTATAATTTTAAACAAAAGATACCAAGTTTTAGACATTTGATAAAATAAGTAAACTCAAAAGTCTCTTAAAATTGCATAATCTTCCTGTACATTTTGACTTTCATGTTAATGTAATGTATTTTAAACATTTCCCCAGTCATTGGCTTAACAAGCCAAGAGATTATGACTTGTTACTAAGGCCTCTATTTATCAAAGGTTTTGCGGACCTGATCCGACAGTGGGGATCAGGTCTACAACACCTCGCTGAATGCGGAGAGCAATACACTCTCCGCATTTAACATTGCACCAGCAGCTCACAAGAGCTGCTGGTGCAACGCCGCCCCCTGCTGACTCGCGGCCAATCGGCCGCCAGCAGGGAGGTGTCAATCAACCCGATCGTATTTGATCGGGTTGATTTCCGGCGATTCCTGTCCGCCTGCTCAGAGCAGGTGGACAGGGTTATGTATTCAAATTCAAATGTATTCAAATTCAAATTCTTGAGCAAATCCATGCAAGACACTTTGAGGAACTTCTTATGGTTTAGAATGACCCTAATGTTAGGTCACACCCCTAGGAGATATACCACTATTCCATACAGCCATTTTGCCTGGTCTAGGAACTCTGTCAATCTGTCCTTCATGGAGCTTGCTCTATACTGTAAATAACCAGGACTTACAGGGGTACTTAACCCAATTTTTTTCTTTCATGATTCAGATAGAGCTAGCAACTTTCTAATTTACTACTATTATAAATATTTATTCATTCTCTTGCTATCTTTATTTGAAAAGCAGGAATCTACGCTTAGGAGCCGACCCATTTTTTGAACAGCGTCGCTAAGCAGGAGCCACCAGTCAAGTCCAGTCCCGAGTGTGATGGCTGTGGTTTACAAACATATGGGGGCTGCATATAAATTGATATTAAACACACAAATAATACATTTACTACTAATATTCAGTGCCTCAGGGTCAGATTTAGGTTCTGTTGCAGGGCACCCTCTGTTTGCTGTTCTCCCTTTTCTCCTGGGACCACAAAAACTATGGCAAACATTCAAAAGTCTACCTTTTCCGTGGGACCACAGAAACGAATTCCGAGGGCCGTGTGTGGCCATGGGCTGCCAATTGTCCACTCCTGCTCTAGAGCATTACAGTGTTTTATAATTACATTTTTATATCAATCAGTTTATGAGTTTATTTTTATTTTATAATTTTATTAAGATGTTTAAAGGGACACCCTCATATAAAATAAAATGTTACTTCATTAAGAGTATATTACTTTTTATTAAAATAAATCATTTACTATGTATTTAAAGAGACCATGAAGTTAAAATAAAACTATTATGATTCAAACAGAGAATGCAAGAATTAAACAACTTAACCAATTTACTTTCATTATCTTATTTGCTTTGTCCTATTAATATGCTTTGAGGTAGGCTCAGGAGCAGAAATGCGCTACTTGTATCTAGCTGCTGAGTGGTGACTGCCTCTTTTTATTGGTTAACCACATGTGTTCAGCTAGCTCCCAGTAGTGAACTGCTACTCACTCAACAAAGGATACCAAGAGAATAAGGTAACTTAGATAGTAGAAGTAAATTGAAAAGTCGAGTTTCATGTCCCTTTAGTATCTTCAAAAAGGTTAATCTGCTGAAACACTAACTTTCTGCTCCAGATGAGGCAGTCACCAGTGATTGGAGCATATGCATGCAAGCCAGCTCCTAATTGGCCCATCTGTTGCATCCTACAAAAGGGGCGCCTCATGTGTTGATCAAAAATGCCACCAGCAAGAAAACATCCATAGATGCCAAATGGGTACCTACATGTAGCAATAGCACCCTTATGTGCTGGTAGTCGCAGGCTGATAACTCAGGGTGTATCAGCTAACCCTTGTTCTGGCTTCAGACTGGAAAACAGGATGCGCGTTCCAAGAACAGTAGGCTCCAGGATGCAGTTCCAACAGATAATAAGGTGCTTGCACTTAGCTTTTGTTAACAATGGTTTATTTAAAAATCACATTAAAAACATCAAGCAATAAGTGGACGTGTTGCATGCAGGGTCTATATGTCTATGCCCCCTCCACTTATTGCTTGATGTTTTTAATGTGATTTTTAAATAAGCCATTGTTAACAAAAGCTACGTGCAAGCACCTTATTATCTGTTGGAACTGCATCCTGGGGCCTACTGTTCTTGGAACGCGTATCCTGTTTTTCAGTCTGAAGCCAGGACAAGGGTTAGCTAATACACCCTGAGTTATCAGCCTGCGACTACCAGCACATAAGGGTGCTATTGCTACATGTGAGTACCCATTTGGCATCTATGGATGTTTTCTTGCTGGTGGGTTTTTTAATCTACACATGAGGCGCCCCTCTGTTTTGTGTTTATTAGCATTTCACTAGAAATGCTTGTGCAATGATAAATGCCGACAGCGTATACTGTCAGCATTTATTGATGTCCGCCCACACAATGGTAAATTGGCCCCCATGTGTTCAGTTAAACAACAGTTATGCATTTCTGCTCCTTCAACAAATAATACAAAGTGAATGAAGGAAATTAGATAATAGAAGTAAATTGGAAAGTTGTTTTAAAACGTATGCTCTACCTAAATCATGGGGAAAAAAATGTTTTGGGTTTCATGTCCCTTTAATGCTGGCTATATATGTAACCCCATATCAGGAATTAAAACATAGCAAAATAGAGTAATGTGCTTAAGAATGTTCCATAATGAAACAAAGCATTTTATTTTTATACAACAATACCCCTTTAAATACTATACTACTCCATCAACATAAAAATGTTAAATATATATATATATATATATATATATATATATATAATTAAAAAATAAAAAGATTACACAGCACTAAACATTACTGAAAAGGATTTTATTAAAAGATAAATAAAAATTGAGGCATGTTATTTGGCCCTTGACTTCTAAAATGAAACAATAAAAGAGAGTAATGAAATTGCAATAAATACCCACTATTGCTCTTTGGGTTAAAAATATATACCGCGTGTTTCACATCTGACACGCAACTAATGAAAACTAACAGCTCAGATATTTTATATATTTTTTCTCATTCTTAGACGGACAAGTAAAACTAATCAACACTAGATGCTGACAAAAATATGACTGCGAACAAAATATTTTAATTGTATCCGTCTAGAAAGATAGGCAGGCCAAGCAAATAAATGAATAGGAAGTAACCTGCACATTTACATAGCTATCACATTCCTAAGTAACATTTTATAGAGGCTTTTGTATGCCAACAGCTAATAACAAATAATAGAAGTGAAGTCATTTTACTTGTTTGAGATCTTGGTCAGAATATTATTACACATAATAAAATGTTAGTTTACTTCACCGCACAGTCCAGCAAGAAGTGTTTCATAAGGGCTACTAAATAGGTAGTTGAGTTATAGATCTGGTTGAAAACACCATATGGTATATATAGTGCCAGCTGCGCTATATTCAGGCTAAAAAAAAATTAATGAAATTCACTTTCTCTTTCTTGCTAACTTTCTTCATTTCCCTTCTTTCAGTAAGGTCTCCTACCTAATTTCTGCACCACTTTATAAATAAGTAACTTATATGAAAATATAGAATCCTTCCATGAGTAAGAAGTTATTTTTGCATGTAGACAAAGTCATTTTAAAATAAACAAATAATTATAAAAAAATAATAATAGTAATAATTCTACAGCGTTAAAAAACAAACACTTTTTACAGAATACAAATTTTGCAAATATTTATAAAAAATTTTTTTATTTTTTTAACTCTAATTTTATATATTGTATTTATATTATAAATTATATTTATAATTGTGGGGTTTAACAATTTAAAACTTTTAAAAAGAATTACAATTTTTGGTTTCACAATGGTGCATACAATAGCGCATTCCAGTTGATGACTTAACCACTGATTGATACATTAAAAATCTCCATTAACATCCAAATTCTATAAAGATGTTTGCTGTTACAACTAGTGGTTAACAAAGAAACAGATTTTGATGACAAATAAAAACCAGAGGACCAACAAGTCTGCCCACATTTCCTATAAAGTATAAGTTTAATTAGTTTGTAGATTAGCCTTATGCTTTTCCCAGGCATTCTTTAAAGGGAAAGTCTACTTCAGAATTTGTATTGTTTTAAAAAAAATAGATAATCCATTTATTATATAATTCATTCCCCAGTTTTGTATATTATTATTAATATATATATATATATATATATATATATATATATATATATATATACATATAATTGGCATATTATATATTAATATACTTTTTTTCCCATCTTCAATCTTCATCCCGGTGTTGCAGAGCCATCTTCATCCAGGGGTCGCGGAGCAATGGCGGCACAGAGCAGGATCGGCGACAGCGCTGACATCCAATGTAGAGGGTCCTCTTCATGCGATCGCTCGCCGCACACTGAAGATTGAATGCAAGGTACCCGTTTTATATATGCATTCCTATTGGCTGAAAATTTTAAATCAGCGCTGGATGAAGATGGAGCCGCCTTGAAGAAGACCTTCACCGCCGGACTTAAGGAATAGTGAGTACCTATGTTGGAGTTAGTCTTAGTTTTTTTTTTATAGATTAGGGCTTTTTTAATGGGCACTAAAGAGCTAATAACCATACAAATGCCCCTTTAGGGGCAATGGGTAGATTTGGTTTTTTATAGTTAGGTATTTCTTATTTTGGGGGGGGGGGGGGGTTGTACAGCTAGGGGGTAATTTGTATTTTTTTAAAGTAAAAGAGCTGTTAAACTTAGGGCAATGTCCCACAAAAGGCCCTTTTGAGGACTATTAATAGTTAAGTGTTAGATTAGGGGTGTTTTTATTTTGGAGTGTCTTTTTAGTTTTTATAGGGATATTAGATTAGGTTTATTTTTTTATTTTGGATAATTTTGTTTATTATTTTTTGTAATCTTAGTTTTTGTTATTTTTCGTCATTTTAGTTTGTTATTTTATGTAATGTTAGGTTTTGTTATTTTGTTTAGTTTTAGATTTTGTTATTTTTTCTAATGTTAGGTTTTTTTTTGCTTTTTTTTCCATAGCAGTTTTTAATTTTGTCATTTTTTTATTTTTGGTATATATATTTTTTTAAATAGTAATGTTAGGTTTATGTATAGTTTATTTTAGTTTTTATTTATTTTAAGGTAGTTATATTTTAACTTTAATTAAAAGTTAGTGGGTGTTAGATTTAGGGGTTAATAGCTTTATTTAGGGAGTCACAATGTGGAGGGGGGGCAGTTTAAAGGTGAAATGCTTTATTTAGTGTTAGCAATGCGGGGGGGCAGCAGATTAGGGGTTAATACTTTAATTTAGGTAGTCGCGATGTGGATGGGTAGTTTATAGGTATTAGTGTACTTTGTAACATACTTTTTATGAGTTTTCTGAAACATTTCTGTTTTGCAAAATCTGTTTTGCAAAAAAACTACTGGCCCTTGATTGCGGAATGGATCGTTGCGGTATAGGCCAAAACGATCACGCTACAGCCATTTTTTTAGCGGTAAAGCCATACCACACAACTTGTAATCTCCCCCATTTTTACCAGATCATTTACACAAGTCAAAAAGACTTGGACCTTTAAAAGGACATTTTCTTCATGATTCAGATAAAGCATACCATTTTTAACAACTTTACAATTTACTTCTATTATTTAATTTGCTTAGTTCTCTTGGTATCCTTTTATTGAAAAGCATACCTTGGTAGGCTCAAAAGCTAAGAGCTAGCTGCTGATTAATGGCTGCACATGTATGCCTCTTGTGATTGGCTTATAATTCTGTTTAGCTAACTTAAAGTAGTGCATTGTTGCTCCTTCAACAAAGGATACCAAGAGAAGGAAGCATTCTATGTATCAGGACATAATAACAATCATCTGGTCCTTAGCAGGTTTTAAAATGAGATAAAAACAACCTCAGATGAACACATAATATATTACACCGTGTCACGATTTATTTAACAAAAATAAAGCCAAAATGGAGAAGCCATGCACGAAAAACTAAGTACACCTTATGATTCAATAGCTTGTAGAACCACCTTTAGCAGCAATAACTTTTTTTTAAGCATTTCAATCGGGTTGAGGTCTGGACTTTGACTCAGTCATTGCAACACCTTGATTCTTTTGTTTTTCAGCCATTCTGTTGTAAATTTGCTGGTGTGCTTGGGATCATTGTCCTTTTGCATGACCCAATTTTGGCCAAGATGTTGCTGTCGAACATATGGCCTCACATTTGACTGTAGAATACTTTGATATACAGAGGAGTTCATGGTCGACTCAATGACTGCAAGGTGCCCAGGTCCTGTGGATACAAAACAAGGCCAAATTATCACCCCTCCACCACTGTGCTTGACAGTTGGTTTGAGGTGTTTGTGTTGATATGCCGTGTTTGGTTTTCACCAAACATGGTGCTGTGCATTAGGGCCAATCATCTCCACTTTGGTCTCGTCTGTCCAAAAAACATTGTTCCAGAAGTCATGTGGTTTGTTCAGATGCAACTTTGCAAACCTAAGCCGTGCTGCCATGTTCTTTTTAGAGAGAAGAGGCTTTATTCTGAGAACCCTTCCGTACAGACCATACTTGTTCAGTGTTTTTCTAATTGTACTGTTGTGAACTTTAACATTTAACATGCTGAGGCCTGTAGAGTTTGAGATGTAACTCTGGTGTTTTTTGCAATTTCTCTGAGCATTGCACGGTCTGACGTTGGGGTGAATTTGCTGGGATGTCCACTCCTGGGATGATTGGCAACTGTCTCCACTTGTGAATACTCTTTCTCAATGTAGAATTATGGACTTTAAATTATTTGAAAATGGAGTTCCGGGGGAGGAGCCCAGGTGTGTGGTCACAAGATACACCTGCTCTGAAATACCTATCCTTCAAGCTCTTGGCGTGTAACTCCCGCCTAAAGCCCTAGACCCTGGGCGGCTTGTTCAGCTTACTAACTACCGCTACTGGAACTCCAATAAGTGCCAAGCCATTGCACTTAAACTGCAAACTAGCAGTAGAAGGGTCCTACGCCTGTTCAACTACTGGTAACCCCTCCAAGTATAGTATTACCCTACTGTTTTGTGCATTTTCTTACGAGTGCAATTTGAGGAATAAAATACTGGAGAACTACACATATACATCTAACAGCTAATACCATAGTGGCCTCACTACGCGAGGGTACACACCTTGTGATACTGGTTCTGCACCGGACAAGATTCATCTATAATAAAGACACAACAACCCTTCACAATTGGATCTATAACTGCTTTAAGGAATCCTTTTTTTACAATTGGAAGCTGTCCCAGTCTAACTAAGTGAACCTGGCAACACTGGACGCCAACTTCTCACGGCTTACCTGCTATCTTCCTTTCATCCTATTCTCCTGGGTGTTATGTCTGGCGGGCCTGGACTCGGTCGCCCTTACTTAAACAAGATGTGGTTTGCATGCTGAGTGGAAGACGCCGATCCTGCGACTAGGTCCTGTGCCGTCCCTTGCTGATGCGCTATAGCCCCCTCCCACCGATGTTGCGTGAGGGGTGAGGAGCTCGCCTCCTGATCCAAGGTGCGCTGCGACCGTCGGGTCGCTCTGTTTGGTCCCCGGGAGGTCTTTACAGCTATTAATCGTAAAAGAGGCTCACCTATTGGGATTATACGGGCTATACTCCTCTCTCCACCGATGCTGCGTAGGGGGAGACAGCCCGCAGAAGAAGCTAACGAATTCGAACATCGGCTCTCCACAGAAAAGGGAAAGGGTAAAGTAATATCTGGACTTGAGTCCGTTGTTTTTCATGTGTTTCCCTTCCCTTCCTTATTGCTTGCAAACACCCGGGAGGAACTATAACTCACAAAGACATTACTTAAAGACTCTTGCTGTGTATTAACATAAAAACTGGGACATTCTATTTACAATTACTGTACCACTCAATAAGAACTTTATCATAGTACAGAGGTAATTGCTATAATGGCTGGTTGAGAATGAAGTGATCAGGGGAAAGAGGAACAGAAAGAGGGGATAATAGAGAGGACAGAAGGGACACGAGAAAACGATAGGACAAGCTGGGAGAAAAGCCTGATTTAAGTATAACTGCTAGATAATTCTAAAAAAAAAACACTTGCCCCCTAGCTGAGCTAATATACTAATTCTAAGTTATATATTATTAGACGTAAAACTCCCTATTTTTCCCTGAAGTTTCAAGCTAATGCAAATCTGATATTGTTTAAAACTATATTTTGTAGCACTGTATTTTGTATTTTACAAGGGTAAAGGGAAATTTTCCTCAATGAAGATGGTCTCAGTCCCACTGCTGAAACTATTAACTATGTAAATATCTATCTCTGAAGTTTCATGTTAATATAGATCCTGATATTGTCTAAACTATATTCTTTAGTACTGTATTTTGTATTTTTCAAAACTAAAGGGAAATTCCCCTCATTGAAGATAACTTCAGCCCTGTTGCTGAAAGTATTAACTAGCTAAATAATTATAGAATGTTGAAATAGAAGTGCTGCTTACTTAAACATTGGTGGAAAGCAATACATATAGAATACGCTTATTTTTTACTATAGACAGTGGTTCTTGGTCACCTTCTAGTTGTGAAAGCTTTATAAAGATTTAACTTACCTAAAGAGGTCTAGGTTCCAAAATTAAGAACAACAAATTAGTAATATAATTATTTTTTTGAGATTCACCTCTCGATAGAAATTACTTCAGCGGCAATTATACGTACTATTTCTCTCATTGCTTTTTTCTTTCCTCCCCGCCTATACACCAATTCACCCTCACTTGCTTGTAGACGTTCCACACTCCACTCACCCCCACACACCCCACCTCCCCTTCCTACCCTTCACTATTTTTTTTTTCTTTTCCTTACCCCTAAAAAAGAGGGGCTCCTTCACTTAAATCCCATCCTCACTTCAGTCACTGTAACTCTTTATACCTCTTCACAACCACAAACACATGGATACATTTTTACAATCTCACTCCAAAAACACACCTTCCCCAATGGCGGCTAAATCAAGAGATAAACGGAATAAGGTTACTACAGACTCTGTTGCTGAGTCACTTACACCTATTAGCAACACCCAAACATCAATTGAATCTATAGACATTCAATCTCTAGTCTCTAAAATATCGGAAGCCCTCTCACCTAAATTTGAAATGCTAAGAAACGAGATTAAGTCAGATATAGTACACCTAACATCAGAAGTCAGACAATTTGCAAGCAGGCTTACAGAGGCAGAACAAAGGATATCTGATCTTGAGGACAACATGATAGAACACAATGCTAAAACAGAAATTTCAAATAATATCCTTTTAAAACTACAAAATAAAATTGAAGACCTAGAGAACCGGGCACGTAGGAACAACCTTAGGATAATAGGAGTCCCCGAGGACAGACAATATGGTGATTTATTTAAGTTACTTAAGATAACAATCCCACAGCTCTTAAACATCTCAGAGAATTTCCCTAAAACATTTATTGAAAGAGTACATAGAATTGGCCCTGTCTATTCCTCTAAAATAAATGCTAGACCCAGGCCAATCATTGCCAAATTTCTAAATTATCAAGATAAGCTTACATTTCTACAATCCTTCCATAAATGTCAGCCCATATTCTTAGCAGATGCTAAAATCCTGTTTTTTCAGGAATACTCAATGGAGACAGTTAATAAAAGAAGGGAAATTACCCCAATGTGCACAAAGTTCATTCAACAAGGAATAAGAGCTAACATTTTGTATCCTGCTAGACTTAAGATATATGTAGAGAACCAGTCAATTGTTTTTGATACTCCAGCTGCGGCTGGAAAATTTTATGCTGAAAAATTCCCTACAGACTAATAGATCATAATTGGTATAGATGTTATACTTAACGCAACTATTGTTTAAGCATGAATAAGGATCCTTCTACCAAGGGTATTGAGAGTCTAGAAGGTTCTAGTTCTCTCAAAAACGGGCTCTCCCTCCCTCTGATTTCCCCTTCTTTCCCCACTCCCCCCCCCTTTTTTTTTTAATTTATTTATTATTATTTTTTTTTCAATAAATAATAAATATGTCAAGCAGAGTTAAGATCACTTCATGGAACATAGGTCGCCTCACGTCCCCCATCAAAAGGAAAACCATATTAACATACTTGAAAAGAATTAACACCTCTATTGCATTTCTGCAAGAAACACATCTGAGAACTGAAGAGGTTCTCAAGCTCAAATCTACATGGGTTCAAGAGGTCTTCTTCTCCCCAAGTATCAAGAGGAAGGGGGGGGGGGTGGCTATTCTTGTAAGTAAAAATATTAAATATCAGGTAATACAGATAGATACTGAATCTGAAGGCAGATTCATACTTTTAAAAATTAAGATTGATAATACGCTATATACACTTTGTAATATATATGCTCCAAATGTTTTTAACTTATCTTTCTGGGAAGCAATACAAACTAGGCTCATGATGTGTGCTGAGGGATACCTGATAATGGGCAGGACTTTAACATGACCCCTAAATGCCCGCTAGACAGGCTAAGACAGGATTGTGTGCCCAAAAAAACTAAGAGAGACAAACTAGAATCAAAACTTTTCTCCAGATTAATGGTAAATTTAAAAGTCTGTGATATATGGAGACTTCAAAACCCTAATTCTTGTGAGTATACTTGCCTCTCAAAAGCACACGTCTCTCTCAAGGATAGATCTACTCTTACTGGATGAGAGGCTGTGTAAGTCACAGGTGCGGGCTCAAATACTTCCCATAGCTATCTCTGACCATGCGCCAATTTGTTTAGATCTTCAATCATATGATCGAGGGCAAATAAATAGACGATTCTTTTTTCCAACATTTTTTGCCACAGATCTTAAATTCAAAAATTGGCTAGAAGCTAAATTCAAAGATTATGTTTCCCTGAATCGTGACTATATCTCACGTCCTTTACTATTTTGGGAGACGGCTAAGGCCGTATTAAGAGGGGAGATTATAGCATACAATGTGAATAGAATTAAAAAACTTAAACAAAGAGAGGGGGAGTTGGCACGAGCGGTTTCTAATGCATACAACCTGCACCTAATTGAAAATTCTACACAGAGCTGGGTTAAATATACTTCTGCGTTACAAAACAGAGACTCTTTTCTGCTGTACAAAACAACACAGAAAGATGCTAGGGTCCAGTCAAAATTTTACCGGTTTGGGAATAAGACGGGAAAACTCTTATCAAAACTTCTTAAAATTGAAAGGGGTTCCCAATCGATAGATCATATAAATATTCAAGGCCAGATAGTTAATACGACTGAAGAACTTTTACAATTATTCTTTAAGTATTATTCGGATCTATATTCTTTGCGAACCTCCAATATACAGGCACGTGACGAATTCTGGAACAAAATTACTTTTCCCACATTACATTCTGAAAACTTACAGGATCTATATGCTCCAATCACTGAAACAGAAGTGTCTAAAGCAATCTTAACACTGCCCCACAATAAAGCGCCAGGCCCAGATGCATTACCGAATGAATTTTACCAAGCTTTAAATACCTCTATCACACCATATCTAACCACTTTATTTAACTCTCTATATATAGAAGGAAAATACTTATATCTTAGCTTTTCTGCTTCTTATACCACCCTGATATTGAAGCAAGGGAAGGACCCAACAAAAGAAGAATCATATAGGCCCATTGCACTACTCAACACGGATTACAAAATCTTAACCTCCATACTAGCACATAGACTTCAAATTATACTGCCCTCTATTATTCAAACAGACCAAGCTGGGTTCATACAGAATAGAAACTCCGCCTCAAAAATACACAAACTTTTTCTTCTTATTGATTATTTTAGAGAACTGGAGCCTCGAGAACTGGGGAGGGCACCCCTGATAAGGTAATAATATCAATAGATGCTCAGAAAGCTTTTGATTCAGTTCACCATGACCATCTTATTCATACCTTTCATAAGTTTGGATTGAAGGAGAATTTCACCAAGTTTGTTAGTAATCTTTATCAAAATGCCACTACAAAGATAATGGTGAACGGTAATATGTCACAAGACATAGAACTACAACGTGGTACTAGACAGGGGTGCCCTCTGTCCCCCCTCCTTTTCGATCTTGCCATAGAGCCTCTTGCTATTTCTTGCTATTTCCATAAGACATCAAATTGATGGAATAAAGGTAGGAAGGAAGGAAACTAAGATCGCCCTATACGATGTTCTTATTTACATGACAAATACAAGATCAAATATACCTAAACTTTTAAATATAGTACAACAGTTTGGGTCCTTCTCAGGATACAAGGTTAACAATACAAAATCCAAATTATTTTGGATTACCCAGACAAAAGATTCATTGGTAAAAATCCCCTTTCACATAGCCCATAATTCCTTCTGCTACCTGGGCATTAATATCTCTCATGACCCAAGTACCTGGTATTCTCTTAATATCACTCCAATAATAAATAAAATTAAAGATTCCTTCAAAAATTGGCAAAACTTTCCGTTATCTCTATCAGGACGAATAGCTGCCTATAAGATGATGCTCTTACCTAAACTTTTATATATGATACAGAATATTCCTCTTTTTATCAAACGGAAAGACATTGATTTCCTTAACTCTATTCTTAGATCATTTATATGGCAGAACAGAAAACCCAGGATTTCCCTTTTAAAATGATCTCTCCCATTGAAATATGGTGGTCTCACTCTTCCAGATATAAGAGCATATAATCAAGCCTTTTTAGCTTGCACAGTTATTGACTGGGTACACTCAAAGAATTATGTAACAGATAATGAACTGGAAAAAAACATAACTTATCCCCTAAATCCAATAGCACTCATACACACTGATGCTAACCAGATTCCGAATGAAATTAAGAATTTAAAATCCATATATAATCCTATTCTTGCGTGGAAAAAGATATGTGCTTCATTAAAGATAGAGCACCATATTTCTAAGTACATCCCACTTCTAGGTAACCCCCAGTTTGAAGCTGGAATACAAGCAGGAGTATTTAAGGAATGGAAAATACTAGGCCTTAGTAATATATACCAGATTTTAGATTTTGAAAGAAGATGTGTTAAATCATTTGAAACCTTGAGATTAGAATTTAATATAACGCATAAAAACTTCTTTGCTTATCTCCAGGCAAGACACTATGCCTTAAAACTTACTCATGAATACGGATGGAACTGGTCCCTAGAGTGTGTTGGAAATTGGCTTGCTGTCGCCAAACTAGGACGCATGTCAATTACACCTGGATACCATATGATGGTATCAGTAAAGGGAGCAAAAAATGTTGAGGCAACTCAGAACAAGTGGAGTGCTCTGATCAAACAACCTTTAGATCCCCCATTACTCAACCTATCAATACAAGAGACTGCTCGTGTCACTCTCTCCTCCTCCTGGAGGGAATCCCATCTTAAATTTTTATACATGACCTATTTCACCCCTCAAAAAGGTTATAGATGTGGGAATAATAGCTTCATTTCCTCTCCAAAATGTTCTCTCCTGATGGCAGACCTCCAGCACATGTTATGGGCCTGCACAAAAATTAGAAACTTTTGGTTTAAGATTCAATTTTGGCTGAATAAAATTATAGCTCCTTCTCGTATAAGGTTGTCATTAAAGATAATAGTTTTCTTATTTCATCATTCTAGTAATGATAATAAGAAAATTATCAACATGACTATATTGGCAGCTAGACATCTTATTTTTAGTAAATGGAAACAGAGAACAACCCCGAGCATAGTGGAAACCAAAAATTATCTAAAAAAACAATGTATAATGGAACAAATTGACACAGATCCAGATAATGAGCAAGATATTAGAAAATTATTCTTGAAATGGTCACTGTTCATTAAAGATCTACCACCTAGTGAAATGGAGTTCCTGATTTACCCCTTTAGAAACTCAGAACTGGTTATGCTTGGTATGTGGTAATAACATTTTTTTTTTTTCTTCTTCCTTTTATATATTAATAAGGGACAGGGCGAGGGAATGGGGAGGGGGGAACCGGAGGGAGGAGGGGGAAAACTAGAAAAGACTACAATTCAGAATACGTAAAGTATAATATATTGCTTGTTTTTTATGCTTTCGTTTTTCTTTGTTCTGAGAATCAAATATGCCTGAGAATATAAGGGCCAAAGCATTTTGTTTATTATGTATTTCTTAGTTTCATATACTGTTTGTACCTGTTTTAAAGCATTGTGTTGAACGAAATTGTATTCTGAAAAGGATTTAAATAAAATATTGAAGAAAAAAAAGTATTTGAAAATGGCCGTATAACCCTTGACAGATTGATGAGCAGCAACAATTGCTTTTCTAAGAACAGTGCTGATGTCTTTACTCCTTGGCATTGTGTTAACATACACCTAAATGCTCCAGACCAGCAAGCTGCTAAAACTTCAGCTTTTATAAAGGTGGTCACAGTTGCTGATGATCAATTAATTAAGGACATTTGATAAGCAGCACCTGGCTGCTACTTAGCATCACAATTCCTATCAAATCAGTAAGGGTGCACAGTACTTAGTTTTTCATAAAAGGCTTCTCCATTTTGGATTTATTTTTGTCAAATAAATCCTGACATGGTGTAATATGTCATGTGTTGTTGTTCATCTGGGGTTGTATTTACCTAATTTTAAGACCTGCTAAGGACCAGACAATTGTTATTATGTCTTGATACGTAAAACCATAGAATTAAAAAAGGGTGTACTTTCTTTTTCACATGACTGTACACACACATATACATATATATATATATATATATATATATATATATATATATATATATATATAGAAAAGTTCAGTATCTGCACTCTCACCAACTCTCCACAACTGCCAGGGTGCTCTCAGGAGTATGTAGTAGGAAAATGATTCAAAGCACTCTCTGGACTTTTGATAATAAAGGCAAATTTAATTGTGATAGTGACGTTTCGGGACCAAACCTGTCCCTTCTTCTGACAGTCAAACAATGCAAAAACCAAACTTAAATAGGCCATTCAGACCCTCCCCTGTATTGCTACCAATCACAGGTAAGCGTGTGCAAAAGTGAAGACCACACCAAAATAAGGTGTGGAAAAGTGGTTGTGTACAATGTGTAATTATAAAGGTGTCAAAACATATATAAAACTGAAATCTCATATTAGTGTGATCATCATATATGTTTCTAAGTGAGCTTTGATCAAAATAGTTAAGTTATAAGAACAATTACTGCAATTTTTCAAAATACATATCAAGGATTCACCCCTCCTTTAGAGTGCACCAAATGGATTCTACCACTATTCACAGGAACCACCCCTATTCATTGATAGGTTCTAGTCCATAGTCATAATATTACTACATAATATAACTATCGTGGTCATCAAGCCACTGAACACAGCTATTTCCTATTGTTGTAACTTCACAGCACCTCATATATGTGGTATTATTAAACCACAGCACAAAAACGATTATACAGACCGTGCGATCAGCTCACCATTAGATGCTATTGATATCGTAGCATTTGCTGACACACCCCTCCTGCTCTCATAGGTTACGCCTAAACAACACCTCTCAATTTTCATATGTGTTGGAAAATAAAATTAGCGTTAGCAACCAGATCCTTATAAGATTAAATGTCAGAGACTTTGGGTACGCATCTGTCTTGAGGTGTTTGACACTCGCATGTTCTAATTATAACAGTATATATCGTGCGATCAGACCGCAACTGAGATCTGTTGTCATCTGTAAACACACCCCTCCTGCTCTCATAGGTTAAGTCTAAAGAACACCTCTAAAATTCCCTATGTATTGGAAAATAAAATTAACGTTAACACCAGGATCCTTATTTGATTAAATATCAGAGATTTTTTGGTGCGCATCTGCCTTAAGATGTCACATACTCGTATGTTGTAATTACAACAATGTAAGCCATGCGATCAAATCACAACTGAGGTCAGCTGTCAGCTGTAAGCCCACCCCTCCTGCTCTCATAGGTTAAATCTAAACAACACCTCTCAATTTCCATATGTGTTAGAAAATAAGTTAACGTAAGCAACAAAATCCTTATTTGATTAAATGTCAGAAATTTTTTGGTGCGCATCTGCCTTGAGGTGTTTCACACTTGCATACTATAATTACAACAATGTAAGCCGTGCGATCAGATCGCAACTGTAATCAGCTGTCATCTGGAAACACACCCCTCCTGCTCTAATAGGTCAGAAGAAGCGGTTGTTATTTGTGATCAATGACAACATGAGGGACAGATTTCAGGATGACAGTTACCTTCAGCGGTGATCTGATCACACTACCTATTCTGCTATAAGCCTATGGGAGATGGACTATTAAGGTGTCAACAACTAAACTGTCTATACATGTTGTTGCTTTTTGTGTAGGTATGAAAGTGGAGAGGCACGGTTTACTTCTGACCTATTAGAGCAGGAGGGGTGTGTTTCCAGATGACAGCTGATTACAGTTGCGATCTGATCGCACGGCTTACATTGTTGTAATTATAGTATGCAAGTGTGAAACACCTCAAGGCAGATGCGCACCAAAAAATTTCTGACATTTAATCAAATAAGGATTTTGTTGCTTACGCTAACTTATTTTCTAACACATATGGAAATTGAGAGGTGTTGTTTAGATTTAACCTATGAGAGCAGGAGGGGTGGGCTTACAGCTGACAGCTGACCTCAGTTGTGATTTGATCGCATGGCTTACATTGTTGTAATTACAACATACGAGTATGTGACATCTTAAGGCAGATGCGCACCAAAAAATCTCTGATATTTAATCAAATAAGGATCCTGGTGTTAACGCTAATTTTATTTTCCAATACATAGGGAATTTTAGAGGTGTTGTTTAGACTTAACC
Organism: Bombina bombina; assembly: GCF_027579735.1. Taxonomy (NCBI): domain Eukaryota; kingdom Metazoa; phylum Chordata; class Amphibia; order Anura; family Bombinatoridae; genus Bombina; species Bombina bombina. The sequence continues at coordinate 204,165,051 of NC_069507.1, read as the reverse complement.
TATGAGAGCAGGAGGGGTGTGTTTACAGATGACAACAGATCTCAGTTGCGGTCTGATCGCACGATATATACTGTTATAATTAGAACATGCGAGTGTCAAACACCTCAAGACAGATGCGTACCCAAAGTCTCTGACATTTAATCTTATAAGGATCTGGTTGCTAACGCTAATTTTATTTTCCAACACATATGAAAATTGAGAGGTGTTGTTTAGGCGTAACCTATGAGAGCAGGAGGGGTGTGTCAGCAAATGCTACGATATCAATAGCATCTAATGGTGAGCTGATCGCACGGTCTGTATAATCGTTTTTGTGCTGTGGTTTAATAATACCACATATATGAGGTGCTGTGAAGTTACAACAATAGGAAATAGCTGTGTTCAGTGGCTTGATGACCACGATAGTTATATTATGTAGTAATATTATGACTATGGACTAGAACCTATCAATGAATAGGGGTGGTTCCTGTGAATAGTGGTAGAATCCATTTGGTGCACTCTAAAGGAGGGGTGAATCCTTGATATGTATTTTGAAAAATTGCAGAAATTGTTCTTATAACTTAACTATTTTGATCAAAGCTCACTTAGAAACATATATGATGATCACACTAATATGAGATTTCAGTTTTATATATGTTTTGACACCTTTATAATTACACATTGTACACAACCACTTTTCCACACCTTATTTTGGTGTGGTCTTCACTTTTGCACACGCTTACCTGTGATTGGTAGCAATACAGGGGAGGGTCTGAATGGCCTATTTAAGTTTGGTTTTTGCATTGTTTGACTGTCAGAAGAAGGGACAGGTTTGGTCCCGAAACGTCACTATCACAATTAAATTTGCCTTTATTATCAAAAGTCCAGAGAGTGCTTTGAATCATTTTCCTACTCTATATATATATATATATATATATATATATATACACACTAGCCAAAAAGAAGTGCACTCTCAGGTCTTTCACAGCAAAGGTTACTTTATTAATGTAACTTTTTCGGAGGGCTTGCCTCCTTCATCAGCATCAGATGCTGATGAAGGAGGCAAGCCCTCCGAAAACGTTACATTAATAAAGTAACCTTTGCTGTGAAAGACCTGAGAGTGCACTTCTTTTTGGCTAGTATTTGTTGTTTAAAGTTGCACCCAGGCAGTTTTCCACTTGTGGGCAAGATCTGGAATTTTGGATATATATATATATATATATATATATATATATATATATATATATATATATATATATATATATATATATATATACACACATATACACATACACAGAATTGTATGCAAACGTTTAGGCACCCCTGACAATTTCCTTGATTTTCATTTATAAATAATTGGGTGTTTGGATCAGCAGTTTCATTTTGATCTATCAAATAACTGAAGGACACAGCAATATTTCAGTAGTGAAAAAAGGTTTATTGGATTAACAGAAAATGTGCAATTTGCATCAAAACAAAATTAGACAGGTGCATACATTTGGGCACCCCAACAGAAATATTGCATCAATATTTAGTAGAGCCTCCTTTGGCAGAACAGCCTCTAGACGCTTCTGATAGCCTGTAATGAGTGTCTGGATTCTGGGTGAAGGTATTTTGGACCATTCCTCCCTGCAATACATCTCCAGTTCAGTTAGGTTTGATGGTTGCCGAGCATGGAATGCCCGCTTCAAATCACCACACAGATTTTCAATGATATTTAGGTCTGGGGATTGGGATGGCCATTCCATAAATGTCAGAGTAGATTTTGAGTAGTGTTTTGGGTCGTTATCTTGTTGAAATATCCAACCCCCGGCGTAACTTCAACTTTGTGACAGATTCCTCAACATTATTCTCAAGTATCTGCTGATATTGAGTGATATCCATGTGACCCTCAACTTTAACAATATTCCCAGTACCGGCACTGGCCACACAGCATGATGGAACATCCACCACATTTTACTGTGGGTAGCAAGTGTTTGTCTTGGAATGCTGTGTTCTTTTGCCGCCATGCATAACTCCCCTTGTTATGACCAAATAACTCAATCTTTGTTTTATCAGTCCACAACACCTTCTTCCAAAATGAAGCTGGCTTGTCCAAATGTGCGTTTGCATACCTCAAGAGACTCGGTTTGTGGCGTGTGCGCAGAAAAGGCTTCTTCCGCATCACTCTCCCATACAGCTTCTCCTTGTGCAAAGTGCGCTGAATTGTTGAACGATGCAAAGTGACACCATCTGCAACAAGATGATGTTGTAGGTCGTTGGAGGTGGTCTGTGGGCTGTTTTTGACCGTTCTCATTATCCTTTGCCTCTCCAATATTTTACTTGCCTCCGACTTCTGTCCTTAACAAGAACTGTGCCTGTGGTCTTCCATTTCCTCTCTATGTTTCTCACAGTGGACACTGACAGCTTAAATCTCTTGAATAGCTTTTTGTAGCCTTCCCCTAAACCATAATGTTGAACAATCTTTGTTTTCAGGTAATTTGAGAGTTGTTTTGAGGCCCCCATGTTGCCAATCTTCAGAGGAGAGTCAAAGAGAACAACAACTTGCAATTGGCCACCTTAAATACCTTTTCTCATAATTGGCTGCACCTATCTATGAAGTTCAAGGCTTAATGGGCTCACCAAACCAATTGTGTGTTCCAATTAATCAGTGCTAGGTGGTTACAAGAATGCAAATCAACAAAATCACAAGGGTGCCCAAATTTATGTACCTGTCTAATTTCATTTTAATGCATATTGCACATTTTCTGTTAATCCAATAAACATCATTTCACTACTGAAATATTACTGTGTCCTTCAGTTATTTGATAGATCAAAATGAAATTATATATATATATATATATATATATATATATATATATATATATATATATATATATACAAACACAACACATATATACACATGCAGTGGTCTCTACAGGATCTTTTTAACGTGTGCACCACCCAGCTGATTTTACTGACCATCCTGCTAAAATGTTAGCCAATAATAAGTTAAAATGAGCTAATATTAATGTAAAATTTGGATTGGACAAATTATCATTACATAAATTTATGTTAAATTATGCAATTACTTTGTGCTGTGGATAGCATAAAAAATAAATAATATTAGAAAATACACTGACATATACATATATATACACACACACACACATATATATATGCACTTGTATGTGTATATAAGAACATTTTCTTCAACGTGAAAACATTGGAATGTAAAATATTAACTACCTTTGGCTCTAATGCGTTGTCAAACATTGAATGAGCGGTGAACACACCGCTGGGGGGAAAAAACATCCTTTAAAAATGGGCCAACAGTGGTGGTGGGGGGGGCAAGGAGGCTAAACTACAGAGCAATTTCAACCCCCTCAGGAACAGTGTAACAACAAAGAAAAGGTATTGTTATACAATTTATGCAATCCGGATTTCATATGTCTGTATTGATACGTTTACCATCACTTTAATATTTATTATACTACTTGTAAGCTAGTATAGACACTGACACACGTTAAATATTTCCCTTTAATGTGAATAATCTCTTCTACAATCACAGTAGCAGATATTTTGATTATATTTCATGTACTAATATGCACCATTCATAGTAGATCAGCATTGCATCAAAATGTTTATGGTGTGCAGCTACAAAAATATGTGTACTATCTTATCTAAGCTGATTTAATGAATCTTATTAAACTTTGCGATAACTCAGTGTAATTGAATTATAAGGTGACTACTCATTGTGTCAGATTTGCCTTGATAATAATCTCTCATCAAATCATGTAATCACACCATATTTCAAACCAGTTACTCATTAACATTGTCACTATTCAAACTCCCCCATCAAATAATTACTGTTTTATATTATATTATTCTATTCTGTTCGTTGGATGAGTTTCATTTTAGAATTTATATGCTTTTAAATGTTGACTGGGAACTTAAACTCTGGCATTAACATAAGTGTTTTGCTAATACATTTCCTAGATTTTTATTGCAAAATATATATATGTGTGCGTGATGTGTAGTGTATGTGTGTGCTATGTGTTGAAGATTTCCTGTATTCCTCTTAAGTTAAAGTGACAGTATACACCAATTTTCACATAACTGCTTGTAATAGAAACCATTATAAAGACGAATATGTACAGATACTGATATAAAAATCCAGTATAAACCTTAATTAGAAGCTCCCAAATTAGCACTGTTGATGAGGTTAGGCTGGGAGACCCAGTGAAATGGTCTGGGAACACAGAAAGAGAAGACACTCCCCCTCCCCTGAAAATGAAAAGGCTCATTAGACAAACAGGAGCTAACACAAATCTGTAAACTTTGGGGCTTGGTTAGGGGTCTGAAAAACAAATGTTATTTAAAAATAAGCAAACTATAATTTTTTACAAAAAACACTCCCAGGTGGACTAAATAAATGGATCATCTAAAAAACATTTCTGGAAACAAAAATCTAGGGCAAAATGTCCCTTTAAAAAGGTACATGAAACCCAATTTTCTTTGTTGCATGAATCAGATAAAACATACAGTTTTAAACTTTGCAGTTTATTTTTATTATCAAATGTACTTCATTCTATTGGTATCCTTTGTTGAAGGAGTAACAATGCACTACTGTTAAAAAGCTGAACACATCCATTAAGCCAATGAGAAGAAGAGAGACTAGGCCGCTGCAGAGCGTGACGTAGAGGGGAGAGTCCTATTGCTGCCAAGCCGATAGGGTATGTTTGCTCACAGCCCCGTGAGGTGCAAATCAAATGCGGCTAAGCGCAAGCCGCAAAAAATGTGAGAACAAGGAGAAAATGCAGCACTCGGGGGACACCAACTTGAAATGAAAAGGCAAAACTTTATTCCATTAGTTTAAAAATACAGGTAGGATCAGGGAATTAACCCCTTACGCGTTTCGTGCTCCGCCTGAGCACTTAGTCATAGGGATATTTGCTTAAACCGGACATAGCCTATTTAAAGGCACAGTGTCCAATCAAGCAATGTTTCAGAAAGATTTAAAAAACAATGATATAAAAACATGTTGAGATTGAACATGATCATCTTGCAATATGAATGCATGAATCAGCCAAACATTAGTGAATATTAAATGTAAAAATAAACAATTTTGTATCACATCAAAATTCCGTAGTATTAAATGCAACAACACACTGCTTCAAAAAGACAATATAACCATAGATCTTGTAACAATGACATTAATCAGCTGGAGACGCTATATGTATAGAAAAGCTTTTACCCAATACATAAAGCTTTTAACTAACCTAGTACGTTTATGTTACGTAGGAACTGGAGTTGTTGCCATATTGTTTAATAAATACAAGAAAAAATCATAGCAGTGTGTTACATAACACTGAACATGGTTAGTAATGTTGTGTAAGGTATATGTCTTGGGATGAATTGATAACCAAATAGCATAGTGTGACATGGTAAAACTGGAAATGGATATTAGTCTATGAATAGACTCATATCCCACTCCTTATTTAAACCTTCAGGGGTAACCGTTCTTAATTTATATATCCAATACATTTCTTGTTTGAGTAACATTTTATTTCTGTTTCCCCCTCTGGTCGGTGGATACATTTTATCAATGACTTTAACTGTCATATTAAATTTATTTGTCATGTGTATGCTGAAATGGTGCCGTGCAATTGCTGAATTTTTATTATACATTTTAGTGTCATATATGTGTTCCCTCATACGAGATCTTAATTCTCTACTAGTCTGACCTGTATATTGCATGTGACACAGATTACACTCAAGTAAATATACAACATAGTGGCTCCTGCAATTTGCATAGAAACCAATGTTGTAACTTTCAAGGGTTACAGTACTTGAAAAAGTTTCTCCTCTGCCTATAATGTCACAGGTTGAACACGGGCCAGTGCCACATTTAAAAGTTCCTTTTTTATGTAGCCATGTACCTGTTCTCTGTTTCTTAGAGGACACTAAGCTTGGTGACAATTTATTGGCTAAAGTGGGCGCCCGTCTAGGAACAAATTTACATTTATCAATAATCCCACTTAGTATCTCATCTTGTTGTAAGATTTGTAAGTTTCTCTTTAGGATACCACATACCTGGTTATACTGATTAGAGTATTCAGTTGAGAAAACAATGGGAGAATCTGCAAAATCCCTGTTATCTTTCTTTTGTTTCGATAGCAGGCCCTGTTGTGTATTAACACTAGCCTGTCGGATACTGTTATCCAAAAGCTTAGTGTTATACCCTCTTTTTGTGAGTCTATTTGTGAGCGCTGCTGCCTGTTTTCCAAAAAGTTCATCCAAGTTTGTGTTCCTCCTAAGTCTCAAAAATTGGGCCCTGGGTATTGACCTAATTAGGTGTGCTGGATGACAAGATCTCGCATGCAAGATAGAGTTACCTGCGGTTGGCTTTTGAAATGTGTCTGTCACTATGCTCTCTGTTTCAATCATACCTGTCAGTGTAAGATCAAGAAAATTAACAGTATTGCAATTGCTTTCACCAATGAATTTTAAATTTAGATTATTGTTATTTAGAAATTCCATAAATTCCATCTCATTTACAGTTTCATCAACTATGAACAACAAATAATCTATATAGCGCATATATGCGACAGTGGACTTCATGTACGGATTTTCTTCAGTGAAAATAACATTGCTCTCCCACCAACCTACATACAGGTTGGCGAAAGAGGGCGCAAATTTAGCACCCATGGCGGTGCCACAGATCTCGTATGAGGGAACACATATATGACACTAAAATGTATAATAAAAATTCACCAATTGCACGGCACCATTTCAGCAGAAACATGACAAATAAATTTAATATGACAGTTAAAGTCATTGATAAAATTTATCCACCGACCAGAGGGGGAAACAGAAATAAAATGTTACTCAAACAAGAAATGTATTGGATATATAAATTAAGAACGGTTACCCCTGAAGGTTTAAATAAGGAGTGGGATATGAGTCTATTCATAGACTAATATCCATTTCCAGTTTTACCATGTCACACTATGCTATTTGGTTATCAATTCATCCCAAGACATATACCTTACACAACATTACTAACCATGTTCAGTGTTATGTAACACACTGCTATGATTTTTTCTTGTATTTATTAAACAATATGGCAACAACTCCAGTTCCTACGTAACATAAACGTACTAGGTTAGTTAAAAGCTTTATGTATTGGGTAAAAGCTTTTCTATACATATAGTGTCTCCAGCTGATTAATGTCATTGTTACAAGATCTATGTTTATATTGTCTTTTTGAAGCAGTGTGTTGTTGCATTTAATACTACGGAATTTTGATGTGATACAAAATTGTTTATTTTTACATTTAATATTCACGAATGTTTGGCTGATTCATGCATTCATATTGCAAGATGATCATGTTCAATGTCAACATGTTTTTATATCATTGTTTTTTAAATCTTTCTGAAACATTGCTTGATTGGACACTGTGCCTTAAAATAGGCTATGTCCGGTTTAAGCAAATATCCCTATGACTAAGTGCTCAGGCGGAGCACGAAACGCGTAAGGGTTTAATTCCCTGATCCTACCTGTATTTTTAAACTAATGGAATAAAGTTTTGCCTTTTCATTTCAAGTTGGTGTCCCCCGAGTGCTGCATTTTCTCCTTGTTCTCACAAGCCAATGAGAAGAGGCATACACATGCAGCCACCAATGAGCAGCTAGCTCTCAGCAGTGCACTGTTGCGTCTGAGCCTACCTAGGTATGCTTTTAAGAAAAACATAATTTATGCTTACCTGATAAACTGTCTTAAATAAAGGGTGGGCCATGGACTCACCATATCCGAAAAGAAATTTATCAGGTAAGCATAAATTATGTTTTCTTTCCTAAGATATGGTGAGTCCACGGAATCATCAATTACTAGTGGGACACAGATGATAAGGGACGGACAAGACAGGTAACCTTAATAGAAGGCACCAATGCTTGAAGAAACTTTCTCCCAAAAGAAGCCTCAGCAGAAGCAAAAGTATCAAATTTGTAAAATATTGAAAAAGTGTGTAAGGATGACCAAGTAACAGCCCTGCAAATCTGTTCCATAGAAGCTCCATTATTAATAGTCCAAGAAGAAGAAACAGTCCTGGTAGAAAGAGTCGTGATTCTCTCAGGAGGCTGCCGTCCGGCAGTCTCATAAGCCAAGCGAAATGTACTCCTCAACAAAAAAGAAAGAGAAGACCCTTTCTCTTCCCAGAATGAACAACAAATAAGGTAGAAGACTGACAAAAATCCTTAGTTGCCTGAAAATAAAACTTTAAAGCACGTACCACATCTAGGTCGTGCAACAAACGTTCCTAATGAGAAGAAGGATCAGGACACAAGGAAGGAACAACAATCTCTTGATTAATATTCCCATCCGAAACCACCTTCAGAAGAAAAACTAAGGCAGTACGCAGAACTACATAATCAGAATGAAAAATAATGAAAAGAGATTCATACTGCAAAGCTGAAAGCTCCGAAACTCTTCAAGCAGAAGGAATAGCAACCAAAAACAAAACTTTTCAGGACAAACACTTAATATCCAAAGAATGCATAGGTTCAAAAGGAGCATGTTGAAGAACTCTAAGAACCAAAATGAGACTCCACGGAGGAGTAGCAAATTTAAACCTAGGCCTGACTCTGGCAGATATGCCAGAGGTTAAGTCTTTTTGACAGGTTCTGATTAGACGTTTATGCAACAAAATAGATAAAGCAAAAATTTGACCCCTCAAGGTACTAGCAGATAAACCCTTCTCCAAACCCTCTTGGAGAAAAGACAAAATTCTAGGAATTTTAACTATTCCAAGAAAAACTTCTGGAATCACACCAATACAAATTTTTCCCCCAAATCTTATAATAAATCTTTCTAGACACAGGATTACGAGCCTGAATCATAGCTTCAATAACTGATTCAGAAAAACCACGCTTAGATAATATCAAGCATTCAATCTCCAAGCAGTCAGCTTCAGAGAAACGAGATTTGGATGAAGGAGGGGCCCCTGAAGTAGAATGCCCTTCCATAACGGAAGACTCCAAGGTGGAAGAGATAACATCTTCACCAGATCCGCATACCAGATAATGCGAGGCCACACCAGGACAATGAAAATTACCAACGCCCTCTCCTGTCTGATTCGAGCAATGACCCGTGGAAGGAGAGCGAACGGAGGAAAAACATATGCTAGACCGAAGATCCAAGGAACGGCCAGAGCATCTAACAGTATAGCCTGAGAATCTTGAGACCGTGACCCATACCTTAGAAGCTTAGCATTCTGACGAGATGCAATGAGATCCAGCTCCGGCTGCCCCCACTTAAGATCAATAACCTCCATACACTGAGCTACTGATGGCCAGGGAAAGGCCTGAAGAATAAGACAAGGATTGCAGATCTTTGATTTTCTGGCCTCTGCCAGAAAAAACTTAATTTCTAGGGAATCTATTATTGTTCCCAAAAATACTACTCCTGTAGCTGGAATAAAGGAACTTTTTCCTAAATTCACCTTCCAGAAAAAGACAACAATATCTCTGTGAAGGAACTTGCTTGTTGAAGAGATGGCGTCTGAACCAGAAAAATCACCGGGATAAGCCGCCACTGCAACACCCTGTAACCAAAGTACTGCCAAAAAATGCTCACAGAACTTTCGATAAAGTCCTGGGAGACGTAGCAAGACCAAATGGAAAGGCCACAAACTGAAAATGTTTATCTAGAAACGCAAATCTTAAAAACTTGTGCTAATCCTTGTGGATAGGAAAATGCAGATACACATCCTTTAAATCCACTGTGGTCATGAACTGACCCTCCTGAACTAAAGGAAAAAAGGAACGATCAGTCTCCATCTTGAAAGACGGAACTCTGAGAAACTTGTTCACACTCTTGAAATCTAAAATAGGACAGAATGTTCCTTCTCTTTTGGGAACTACAAACAGATTGTAATAAAAACCCAGACCCTGCTCCTAAAAAGGAACAGGAACTATTACTCCCATGTCGGAATGATCCTTGACACAACACAAGAACGTCTCTCTCTTTATCTCGTTTCCAGATAACCTAGAGAAGAAACCTGCCCCTGGGATAAGTCCTGAACTCTAGCTTGTAACCCTGGGATACAATGTTTACCACCCAGGAATCCGGAGCATCCCGAACCCAAGCCTGAGCGAAAAAGAAAATCTGCCCCCCCCCAAGATCTACTCCCGGATCGGGGGCAGACCCTTCATGCTGACTTTGAGTCAGTAACAGGCTTTATAAATTGCTTCCCCTTATTCCAGGAATGATTGGACTTCCAGGAAGACTTAGAATGCTTCTGCTTGGAAGAGGAAGGGGAAGGTTTAGCTGAGAAGTTCCGAAAGGAACGAAAATTACTTTGACGCTTTTGTATATGTCTTTTATCCTGAGGAAGAAAATGACCCTTACCTCCCGTAATATCAGAAATAATCACAGCCAGATCTAGTCCAAACAAGGTCTAACCCTTGTAAGGAAAAGACAAAAGCTTAGTTTAGAAGAAACATCCGCAGACCAGGAATTTAACCATAAAACTCTGTGAGCTAAAACGCCAAAGCTAGAAATCTTTGCCAATTTGATAACTTGAAGAGAAGCATCAGAAATAAAGGAATTAGCCAATTTAAGACCCTTAATCCTATCCTGAATCTCCTCAAGAGGAGTGTCTGACCTCCTGGGCTAGTGACAGAAGCAATACACACCGCAGGCTGCCATTGCAACCCCTGATGAACATACATCCTCTTAAGAAAAGCTTCAAACTTCTTATCCATAGGATCCTGAAAATAACAACTATCTTCAATGGGAATAGTAGTTCTCTTAAACAAAGTAGAAATAGCACCCTCTCTGGGAACACTTATTCATCTCGCTTGAAAAGTTTGGGGTTAATGGGAACTTTGTCCAGTTTATCCACAGAATCTATTCGAGACCAATATCATATTTACTGGTAAATGGAACTAGCTCTCCTAAGATAACATTGCAGCGTGGCACAAGACAAGGTTGCCCATTATCACCTTTACTGTTTAATACAGCCTAACGGGAATCTCATTAGGTTCTCAACGCTTAAAAATTTTGTTATATGCGGATGACATTCTAGTTTTTTTTGGAGAACCTTCAGCAATCTATTCCAATTTTGACGCATCTGCATGATGAGTTCAGTTTATTCTCAGGCTACAAGGTAAACTTAGAAAAAAGTGAACTGATGTGTGTGGGCAAATTCCCTCCTATCTTTTGCAATAATCCATTTAAAGTCGTTGATACTATTAAATATTTAGGATTAGAGCTGCATAAGAATCCCAAACATTGGTACTTAGATAATTATGTTCCCTTATTCCAAAAGATTAAATTGGACTTGCAATTATGGGTTTCCTTTCCATTGTCCATAACGGCTAGGGTGAATTTGGTGAAAACTATTATTTTTCTGCGTCTTCTTTATCCGATACAAAATTTACCTCTGTTTTTATCTAATAGTGACTTAAGAAAACTGCATGGGTATTTTTCCAAATTTATTTGGCAAAATAAAAAAACATGCATGGCATTGGCTAGGCTAATACAGAGAACTGGTTCAGAGGGATTATCGTTTCCAGATATTAGGTTGTATAATATTGCATCTTTGATAACATTTGCGATTGATTGGCTAGCTAGAACGAATATATTTTCTTCTATTGAAGAGGAGACCTTTTTAATATATCCTTTTGCGCTAACAGCAATATTACACTGTAGTCCTCGACAGTTGCCCTCTAATATTCTCTCGCTTATAACATTTAAGAATATCGTCCTCGCATGGCATAAGTTTTGTAGCATGCTAAGGATAGATTTTACTTTTTCAGAGTTCCTTCCTATTCAGGGTAACCTGTTATTCTCTCCAGGAATTAATCACAGACCTTTTAAATCTTGGGTAGAGAAAGGCTTATGCTTAGTAAATCAGTTATTAGGACCTGATTATCAAATGCTGGCAGGGGAAGCCCTTCTTTCTTTATATGAGCTACCCAGGTCAAATTTATTTGCTTTTTTTCCTGTTCGACATTTTGTTGCGGCTAAGTGGCAGTTTCCTCTATCTGTTGCGTGGTCCGATATCAGAATTTTGATACAAAAATTTGTTTCCGGTGACACATCAATTTAATTAATATATGACATTATGTTGTCAAAGCAAAGTCAGCGATTCCTAGACAAGATTTGTAATTATTGGGTTCCGTCTATTCCCCATATAGATCATGACAGAGTCAAGCAAAGTTTTAGTACTTTAAATAAGTGTAAAGTCCCATCAAATTGGAAGGAATCACATATGAAGCTTCTTAATAATTTTAATTTATATCCAGTTAAGCTAGCTAGATTTTACTCAACTAGGTCCCCATGTTGTCCAAGATGTTTGAATCCCAAAGTGGACTTATTTCATATGTTTTGGTCGTGCCCTAGAATTAACCAATTATGGTTGAAAACTATATATTGGTTTAATTATTATTATAATTTGTCGATCCCCCTCATGTTCCAAGACATCGTATTACTAATCGAGACTCCTAATAACAGTAATAGCCATTGGGTACGTACTTTAAACACCATAATATTAGCTGTTAGACAGCTTATATTAAAGAATTGGAAAGCTAAAAGAGGGCCTGCCTTTTCAGTGGTTACTCAAGCTATACAAGAACAGATTGTCTTCGAATCCTATCATCTGCAGGATGCTTCAGAAAAAAGAATTAAGAAATTCTTATAAGGATGGTACCCCATTATTAAGTCTTATCCTATACCCATGCAAAAACAGATTTTATCGCCTTTTCTCTCCTCTGCTAGCTTTGCAGAAATGGTCATATTAGAGTTGTTCCCGCACACGTGGATAACAAATGCAGGCAAGATATAATACTAATTATTCTCAGTATTGGTCTATGTTTTTTTTTGTTGTTTTTTTGTTTTTTTTTTTGTTCTGTTATGCCGACAAATTTATGTCATATTGTGTTTTGTGATAACTACGCATTCAAGTTTCTGTTTTTGGTTATATGTGACCTCAAGATTGAATTTTGTGTATTGAACATTGTTGGTGACAAATAAAGAGATATTAAAAAAAAAAAAGAAATAGCACCCTCAACCTTAGGCACTGTCTACCAAGACTCTTTAAGCCATAGAAAACATTTTTTTTTATTTATTTATTTTTATTTAAATTGGAGAAGGGGAAAAAGAAATCCCAGGCTTCTCCCACTCCCGTGCAACAATCTCTGAAGCACAATCAGGGACAGGGAATACCTCCACTGCGGAAGAAATATCAAAATATATAATAAGCTAGCTAAATTTCTTAGGAGTCATTACAACCATAAAATCAGAATCATCCAAAGTAGACAAAACCTCCTAAATTAACAAACGGAGCTGCTCTAATTTGAACCAGAATGACACAACTTCAGCATCAGAAGAAGTAAATATACTGTTAGAGTCAGAGATCTCACCCTCAGACAATAAAGAAGAATCCTCTTCCTCAGACTTCTGAGAAGAGACATTAGAAAAAAACAACCCCTGAAACAGGGGTCTCCACATTTTTAAATTTCCTCTGACGCTTCCCCCGAAACATAGGGAAAGCAGAAAACGCTTCAGAAACTGCAGAAGATATATTAGGGATGCCTGAGAACAAGGCTGCACTTGAACAGCATCTTCCCTAGAAAAAAATGGCTCAGATTCAAAAAGTTTATCTTTGTAATGCAATGTTCCCTCAATACATGAGGAACAGAAAGAAATAGGAGGTTCCACATTAGCCGCCAAGAGAGTACAAATAACATTTTGCAGGGCCACTTAGTCCATCAAAACACAAAAAATTAATTTCAAATAATAAATTTATACAAAAAAAGTCTAAAAAACGTTACTAGCCCTTTAAATAAGTAACGTTAAAGGGACACTGAACCCAAATTTTTTCATTGGCGATTCAGATAGAGCATGCAATTTTAACCAACTTTCTAAAATACTCCTTTATCAATTTTTCTTCATTCTCTTGCTATCTTTATTTGAAAAAGAAGGCATCTAATCTATTTTTGGTTCAGAACTATGGACAGCACTTGTTTATTGGTCGGTTAAATGAATCCACCAATCAGCAAGAACAACCCAGGTTGTTCATCAAAAATGTGCCGGCATCTAAACTTACATTCTTGCTTTTCAAATAAAGATACCAAGAAAATGAAGAAATTTGATAATAGGAGTAAATTAGAAAGTTGCTTAAAATTGCATGCTCTATAGGAATCACAAAATATTTTTTTTTTGGTACAGTGTCCCTTTAACACAGACATTTATAACAACAAACTTAAACTTTATGTAAAGTAAAGTAAAATAAACATGGGCACCTCTACACCTCAGCCAGATTGCTGAAGTGCCTATCTGAACCTGCTAATCAAACAGAGAAAAAATAGGAACACTCCGGACTGAAACCCCACTGCAGCAAAGAAACAGCCACTTGTACACAGCCCAGAGCTGCACTAAAATAAAACAAACACTTCCTGGTTTGAAAAAGTGCACCAAAACTACCTCCTCAGCAGGCTCCGCCCACCAAAATATCACAACACACCCGGACACTCATAACCTTACCCAGGGGGAAAAAAATGTTGCAAAAAAACAAACAAACAACATTAAACTGAAAATCACATACAAAGTAATAAAAAAAAATAATGAGCCAGAACCTTGTCAATGCCCTGTAATATAACCCCTCATCAGAAAAACTGAATTAACCGTTTAAGTGCCAATATAAGAATATAATATAGCACTTGCCAAAAAAGTAACTGCCCTGCAGCAGGCAGCTCACAGAGTTTAACCCCTTAATGACAACTGACGTACCAGGTACGTCATGCAAAAACTAACTGTTAATGACAATAGACGTACCTGGTACGTCAGTTGTCTAACAGAGTGCTGGAAGTGATCACAATCGCTTCCAGCAGCTCTGAGGGTACTGCAGTGATGCCTCGATATGGAGGCATCCTGCAATACCCCTTTACAAGCCTCCAATGCAGAGAGAGACACTGGTGCCTTTGTCCGGTAGGAGGGCGTGCGTGTGCACGTGGGCGCACGTGCACGTGCACATGCGTGCATTAGCCACACTGACACCAATGAAGAAGGAAGGGGAAAAAAAGTTATTTTTTTATTTTTTACATTTAAAAGGATCTGGGAGGGGGAGGGGCTGGGGGTATTGTGGGGGGGGGGGGGCTGCTACACTACAGAAATAATTAAACATACAAATAAAAGTTATAAATAAAATTAAAATAGTTTGGTTTGTGGGGACAAACTGGGTACTGGCAGACAGCTGCCAGTACCCAAGATGGCGGTAATTAGGTAGGGGAGAGGGTTAGAGAGCTGGAGGGGGGGGGGGATCAGGGAGGTTGCTGCTAAGGCAGGGGTCCATCACAACTAAAATATTTTATAATTTTTATTTAAAAAAAAAAAAACTCTTTTATTTAGTACTGGCAGACTTTCTGCCAGTACTTAAGATGGCGGTAACAATTGTGGGGTGAGGGAGGGAAGAGAGCTGTTTGGGAGGGATCAGGGGGTGGGATGTGTCAGGTGGGAGGCTGATCTCTAAAATTAACCCTGCAAGCTCCCTACAAGCTACCTAATTTAACCCCTTCACTGCTGGGCATAATTCACGTGTGGTGCGCAGCAGCATTTAGCGGCCTTCTAATTACCAAAAAGCAATGCCAAAGCCATATAAGTCTGCTATTTCTGAACAAAGGGGATCACAGAGAAGCTTTTACAACAATTTCTGCCATAATAGCACAACCTGTTTGTAAATAATTTCAGTGAGAAACCTAAAATTGTGAAAAATGTAAAGTTTTTTTTTTTATTTGCTCGCATTTGGCGGTGAAATGGTGGCATAAAATATACCAAAATGGGCCTAGATCAATACTTGGGGTTGTCTACTACACTACACTAAAGCTAAAATTAACCCTACAAGCTCCCTAATTAACCCCTTCACTCCTGGGCATAAAACATGTGTGGTGCGCAGCGGCATTTAGCGGCCTTCTAATTACCAAAAAGCAACCACAAAGCCATATAAGTCTGTTATTTCTGAAAAAGGGGATCCCAGAGAAGCATTTACAACCATTTGTGCCATAATTGCAGAAGCTGTTTGTAAATAATTTCAGTGGGAAACCTAAAGTTTGTGACAAAATTTGTGAAAAAGTGAACTTTTTTTTTATCGCATTTGGCGGTGAAATGGTGGCATGAAATATACCAAAATGGGCCTAGATCAATACTTTGGGATGTCTTCTAAAACAAAATATATACATGTCAAGGGATATTCAGGTATTCCTGACAGATACCAGGGTTCCAAAGTAACTAGCGCTAATTTTGAAAAAAAGTGGTTTGGAAATAGCAAAGTGCTACTTGTATTTATTGCCCCATAAATTGCAAAAAAAGCAAAGAACATGTGAACATTGGGTATTTCTAAACTCAGGACAAAATTTATAAGCTATTTAGCATGGGTGTTTTTTGGTGATTGTAGATGTGTAACAGATTTTGGGGGTCAAAGTTAGAAAAAGTATGTTTTCCATTTTTTCCTCATATTTTATCATTTTTTTTTTTTAGTAAATTATAAGATATGATGAAAATAATGGTATCTTTAGAAAGTCCATTTAATGACGAGAAAAACTGTATATAATATGTGTGGGTACAGTAAACGAGTAAGAGGAAAATTAAAGCTAAACGCAAACACTGCAGAAATGTAAAAATAGCCATTGTCATTAAGGGTAAGAAAATTGAAAAATGGTCCGGTCATTAAGGGGTTAAGAGGCACCCTCCTCCTAAGGACCTGTGAAAAATGAAAATACTGTGCAAACTTAAACAGGCTTTCTGACAAGGGCAGCAATAAATCAATTGGGAGGCACAGAGATTATATCCCCCAAGTATCCAAACGCTTAAAAACCACCAATACTCTACTGAAGAGACTGAAATGGACTATGGCTAAACCCTTAGCAAAGGTCAGAACATCTTGTCCTGCTTTGAAAATAACAAACTCTTGATTGTAGAATCTTACAGACACCTAACTCTACCACCTCCTTGCAACTACTACAGGCAAAGAGAATGACTGGGGATTGTGGGTAAGGGGAGTGGTATTTAACATTTGTTGCTGTGGTGCTCTTTGCCGCCTCCTGCTGGTCAGGAGAGATATTCCCACTAGTAATTGATGATTCCGTGGACTCACCATATCTTAGGAAAGAAATTGATATCAAACAAATCAAATAATAGAAGTAAATTAGAAAGTTGTTTAAAATTGTATGTTCTATCTGAATAATGAAAGAAAATTGTTGTGTTTCATGTCACTTTAAAAAAATGTAATTTAGTGGATGTGATGTTTCCCTCTTTATCTACAAGGGGTAACAATGTTCTTTGTTTAGCCAAATATTCAATTGTGAAGAGATTATTTGTTGCAGGATCACACTTTATTCCAACAGTAAAAACCCTTTCATAAAAAAACAAAAATATATTATGATCTTCAGAACTTGAGATTAAGGGGTCAATTTACTATTGTGCGGACGGACATGATACGATCTAGCGTATCATGTCCGCCGCACATTGATAAATGCCAACAGCATACGCTGGTGCAATACCGCCCCCTGCAGATTTGCGTCCAATCCGCCGCTATCAGGGGGTGTCAATCAACCTGATCTAATTCGATTGGGATGACAACTGTCCGCCACCTCAGAGGTGGCGGACGAGTTAATGAGCAGCGGTCTTAGGCGGAACTGAAGCGGAGTGGGTCGGAAGCAGCATCCGCTGCTTCATAAATCGACCCCCAAGGCACAAAGAAACTTCTTCAATATTATCTGTTAAATACTTACTTTGTCTTGGCTTGGCTTAGAAAAGAATCCCTGTTACAGAAACACTTTGCAAGTACTCCAATTGCCTCAGATTCACCTCACAATAGGCTAGATTATGTATGGAGCGCTATTTATCGCTCCCACTTGTGCGTTAACTCCACTAGACACTAACTCGATGCACACAAAAATCTGAAGTCTGAATTTCACGACTACATTAACGTATTCCCCCATAAATTTAAAAAAGTGAGAAGAGTAAGCGGGGGGGGGGGGGGGGGGGGGGGGGATATGGACAACAAGTCATGCAAACCCAATCACGTTTTTTTCATGTATGCTAACCCGATATAAAACATTAATATTTGGGGTGTGTCCAAGCCACAGCCACAATGAGTCGCAAAATGGGAGAGCTCCTCATATAACCTGATAATTTCAGAAAAGTTACAGTAAAAAAAAAGAAGAAAGATTTGACCACAGACATGTGTAGTGCTGTTGCAGTTCGATTTTTTTTTGCAAAACCTGATAATTAGTTGATTATCTCTTTCCTAATGAGCTATCTTACTACCTAATCTAGGGTAGGAATCAAGAAGAAGACAAGGAGCTCACAGATATCTCTACCACCCTTTTCCCATAACCAGAAAACTTATTTTGACCTGCCTGAGATTAAATGCGGCGGCCTAATACCACCATCTCACTGCTCCCACTCCGGTGGGTCTGCTAACCGGGTAAAGCTGCCTTATTCCGTTGACCTCCCCAACCCTTTTTGGAACCTCACACCCAAATATGGAGGAAGATATTTATATACAGATCAAACTCCTATTCAAAGATCTTGAGCTGCAGATTCAGAGTAACTTCGATGATCTCAGTCACACCCTAAGAGCCACACTGCTACTATAAGTAACCTGCCCAGTAGAGATTGGGTAGCATTTATATATTTTTAGATGATATGCTCCTATCCTGTATCCTTTTAGGGGCTTTTAACAAACTGTTTTAGACATGTATTTCAGTCTACAGATAGATCATTATAGCCAAATATTACCTTATAGTCCACCTTACTCCACATTACTTTTCTAGGGGTTACCCACTACTGTGCCAGAATAGATCCTAACTCTCAACCTGCTTATACTCCTATCTCTCTTGACTTAGTTGTTAAATAACTCCATTACTTGTGGATTGGGATCATATCTGTGTTGCAGCCTTTCTCCAGTAACTGAAGCACTTTCTTACTAGTCATGACCTATCGGTCTGTAGGAGCACGTCTCATCATTTACATTCAATAGAGTGTCTTAAGATAGCATACTGGTGTTGAACAATGTCAAGTTATCGCTGTATATATATGCATGTACACTCTACTCAAATATAACCTATTAGTACCATCTCTAGACGCTTGTGTTCTCAATTGATGTTATACACTGTTAAATAGATTTTAATCCAGCATTATAACAGAGCCCTAACAGAGATTCATAAGTGATGCTGGTTTACTTATATACTAATCTCATTTGTCTTACACTCACTCCTGAACACAACAGAGTCTCTGCTTTTTATTTAGCTCTCGGTAGTGGTTTTAAACACATACCATTAATTTTTTGTTGAAGGCTGTTATGTTCTATGCATGTACCGTTATGTTACTACTATTTTAATTCACTTGTTCTTCATGTCTCATTTTATGCTCTCTGACAGAACTCGCCTTATTTGTAGTGCAACCACATTACCCTAACCCACACTTTTACAGATATCAGTTAAGAGATGTCTAATTTTCCCCCTTAAAAGATATACAGTCTGTGATAATTTGTATCCATTTTATTCACCCTCTAGATTAATAGCCTTATATGTAGCACCCATATTATACCACCTCATCTTAAATACATGATGTTTATGGCCGGAACAGCATGTTACAGGTTTACTAGTAACTATAGTCATTGTGTGCAACACACTGTGCCCTATTAGTACTTATTAATTAATACACTTCATCTCAAGCCCTTTTATTATTATTTTTTTCAAAACCTAACATAATTCCCAGACATTAACTTAGTCCTCTGGAAAGAATATCAATGCAGAGACACCTCCACACCTCTTGGAATTCTAGATATGTCTGCATTACTATAGGAATTTATCCCATATAGAGACTTCTTTGTAATGTTTAATAGGGCTGACACTAAATCCATGCTCACTATGTTTCGCATCTTTTATTCTTTGCACTCATTGCAATACCCTAAGAAAGAATAATTAATGGAGCCCTATAGATAGTTTTTGGAGATAACGTGTGTAGATTCTTATATGAGGATTGCAATGCTCCATGTGTGTAGCAGGGTCTAAAATCAAAATTATTCAGCAAATTTTCACTGTTATCCTCTGTGATTAATGTTAAGTCTCCTTAACGGTTCTGTTTACTTTTACTAGGCCACATGATACTGAGAACTGATTATGTATCCTGGTCATATGTTTACTTGTGTTCTGTTTTCTCTTCAACCATCACCCCTGCTATACCAGATATGTGTTTAAACGTATTTGCACACAGATCTGGTAATATTTCCATGACTTATGTCTCTCGCTCTTCTCAATTCCTTTAAAAGACCTGTAAAACTATACCACTCAGCAATACATATAAAAATGATAACACAACAGCTGGATATAATTGTTCCAGAACATATAGCCCCAGTCCGTTTGTAAATAACTATACGGTTTCACGATGATTTTTGCATTCCCTAACTCAATACCCAGCTCCCCAAGAGGCCTACCTTTTAAGAACATCCAACTAGAACCTGCTGACCGCACATATATCTTATATATATACTGTATATTGAGTGCCTGTAGGACCAAACTCATTTACATTAGTATTCCTGAAATAACTTTAATAAAGCCTAAGATGTTTATAAAACCTGACCCAGCACCGGTCATCATACTTTTTGGAAGACCTCTATTTTAGAATTAGTAGGACACGCCCCCCTCCCCCCCCTTTCCCACCATATTACACAAGTGGCTTTTGCCCACTGATCCCTTTTCCTAATATCCCCTAAAAGAAAACGAGGTTCCATTTATGTTTGTCTAGTCCTTTCTTTATTTTTAGCTCTATTTCAGATACCTATTGTTATAAAGAATGTTCGATTTCTTATTTTTTATATACAGGTAGTCATTTTTTGCCTCATTGTTGTTTGTGCAATAGAGACCTATGGAGCCTGTGAACTATATATGAGCAATTCTATACCAGTGAATTTCTACTCAGCCTAGATTTTCAGGTCTCCTACTCTCCAGACTGTCATATTATTATTATTAGCAAAAACAGAATTTATGCTTACCTGATAAATTTCTTTCTCCTACGGTGTGTTCGGTCCACGGCTTCATCCTTACTTGTGGGAATATTATCTTCCCCAACAGGAAATGGCAAAGAGAGCACAGCAAAAGCTGCCCATATAGCTCCCCCTCTGGCTCTGCCCCCCAGTCATTCGACCGACCGTATAGGAGAAAAAGGATAAACCATAGGGTGCCGTGGTGACTGTAGTGTATAGAAAGAAAAAATTTGGAACCTGACCAAAAAGCCAGGGCGGGCCGTGGACCGGTCACACCGTAGGAGAAAGAAATTTATCAGGTAAGCATAAATTCTGTTTTCTCCTACATTGGTGTGTCCGGTCCACGGCTTCATCCTTACTTGTGGGAACCAATACCAAAGCTTTAGGACACGGATGAAGGGAGGGAACAAGTCAGGTTACCTAAACGGAAGGCACCACGGCTTGCAAAACCTTTCTCCCAAAAATAGCCTCCGAAGAAGCATAAGTATCAAATTTGTAAAATTTGGCAAAAGTGTGCAGAGAAGACCAAGTCGCTGCCTTACATATCTGATCAACAGAAGCCTCGTTCTTGAAGGCCCATGTGGAAGCCACAGCTCTAGTAGAGTGAGCTGTAATTCGTTCAGGAGGCTGCCGTCCGGCAGTCTCATAAGCCAATCGGATGATGCTTTTCAGCCAAAAAGAAAGAGAGGTAGCAGTAGCTTTCTGCCCTCTCCTCTTACCAGAATAAACCACAAACAAAGATGATGTTTGTCTGAAATCCTTTGTTGCTTCTAAATAGAAGTTTAAAGCACGGACCACATCTAAATTGTGTAACAAACGTTCCTTCTTCGAAGCTGGATTCGGACACAGAGAAGGAGCAACTATTTCCTGGTTAATATTCCTGTTGGAAACCACTTTTGGAAGAAAACCAGGTTTGGTACGCAAAACAACCTTATCTGCATGGAATACCAGATAGGGTGGATCACACTGCAAAGCAGACAATTCAGAAACTCTTCTAGCAGAAGAAATAGCAACCAAAAACAGAACTTTCCAAGATAGTAACTTAATATCTATGGAATGCAAAGGTTCAAACGGAACCCCTTGAAGAACTGAAAGAACTAAATTTAGACTCCATGGAGGAGTCATGGGTCTGTAAATAGGCTTGATTCTGACTAAGGCCTGTACAAATGCTTGTACATCTGGCACTGCTGCCAGGCGTTTGTGTAACAAAACAGACAGAGCAGATATCTGTCCTTTTAGAGAACTCGCTGACAACCCTTTATCCAAACCCTCTTGGAGAAAGGAAAGAATCCTAGGAATTTTATTTTTACTACAAGAGAATCCCTTGGATTCACACCAACAGATATATTTTTTCCATATTTTATGGTAAATTTTCCTAGTCACAGGTTTTCTGGCTTGGACCAGAGTATCTATAACTGAATCTGAAAACCCACGCTTAGATAAAATCAAGCGTTCAATTTCCAAGCACTCAGCTGCAGAGAGACTAGATTTGGATGTTCGAATGGACCTTGTACTAGAAGATCCTGTCTCAAAGGTAGCTTCCATGGTGGAGCCGATGACATATTCACCAGGTCTGCATACCAGGTCCTGCGTGGCCACGCAGGAGCTATCAGAATCACAGAGGTCTTCTCCTGTTTGATCCTGGCTACGAGCCTGGGAAGGAGAGGAAACAGTGGAAACACATAAGCTAGGTTGAACGACCAAGGCGCCACTAATGCATCCACTAGTGTCGCCTTGGGATCCCTGGATCTGGACCCGTAGCGAGGAACCTTGAAGTTCTGACGAGACGCCATCAGATCCATATCTGGAATGCCCCATAATTGAGTTAACTGGGCAAAGACCTCCGGGTGGAGTTCCCACTCCCCCGGATGGAAAGTCTGACGACTCAAATAATCCGCCTCCCAGTTGTCTACTCCTGGGATGTGAATTGCAGATAGATGGCAGGAGTGATCCTCCGCCCATTTGATGATCTTGGATACCTCTCTCATCGCCAAGGAACTCTTTGTTCCCCCCTGATGATTGATGTAAGCTACAGTTGCAATGATCTTAGATGAATTCGAGCAAAAGGAACCACGTCCATTGCTGCAACCATTAGAGCTATTACTTCCATGCACTGAGCTATGGAAGGCTGAGGAATAGATTGAAGAACTTGACAAGCATTTAGAAGCTTTAATTTTCTGACCTCTGTCAGAAAGATCTTCATTTCTACAGAATCTATTATTGTTCCCAGAAGGGGAACCCTTGTAGACGGGGACAGGGAACTCTTTTCCACGTTCACCTTCCATCCGTGAGACCTGAGAAAAGCTAATACAATGTCTGTATGAGCCCTTGATCTTGAAAGGGACGACGCTTGGATTAGGATGTCGTCTAGGTAAGGTGCCACTGCAATGCCCCTCGGTCTTAGAACCGCTAGAAGGGACCCTAGCACCTTTGTGAAAATTCTGGGAGCAGTGGCTAAACCGAACGGGAGAGCCACAAACTGGTAATGTTTGTCCAGAAAGGCGAACCGTAGGAACTGATGATGATCTTTGTGGATAGGAATATGTAGGTACGCATCCTTTAAGTCCACGGTAGTCATGTATTGACCCTCCTGGATTGTTGGTAAAATCGTTCGAATGGTTTCCATTTTGAACGATGGAACTCTGAGGAATTTGTTTAGAATTTTTAAATCCAGAATTGGTCTGAAAGTTCCCTCTTTTTT
Source organism: Bombina bombina (assembly GCF_027579735.1). NCBI lineage: Eukaryota > Metazoa > Chordata > Amphibia > Anura > Bombinatoridae > Bombina > Bombina bombina. The sequence goes on along the minus strand of NC_069507.1, from coordinate 204,141,343 downwards.
GGGAACTACAAACAGGTTTGAGTAAAACCGCCGACCTTGTTCCACTGTTGGAACTGGGTGTATCACTCCCATCTTTAAAAGATCTCCTACGCAATGTAAGAATGCCTGTCTCTTTATCTGATCTGAAGATAAGCGAGACATGTGGAGCCTTCCCCTTGGAGGAAGTTCCTTGAACTCTAGAAGATAACCCTGAGAGACTATTTCTAGTGCCCAGGGATCCTGAACATCTCTTGCCCAAGCCTGAGCAAAGAGAGAAAGTCTGCCCCCTACTAGATCCGGTCCCGGATCGGGGGCTACCCCTTCATGCTGTCTTGGTAGCAGCAGCAGGCTTCTTGGCCTGTTTACCCTTGTTCCAGCCTTGCATTGGTTTCCATGCTGGCTTAGCCTGGGAAGCGTTACCCTCTTGTCTAGAGGCTGCAGAGTTAGGAGACGGTCCGTTCCTGAAGTTGCGAAAGGAACGAAAATTAGATTTGTTCTTAGCCTTGAAAGGCCTATCCTGTGGGAGGGCATGGCCCTTTCCCCCAGTGATGTCTGAAATAATCTCCTTCAATTCTGGCCCAAAAAGGGTCTTACCTTTGAAAGGAATATTAAGCAATTTTGTCTTGGATGACACATCCGCCGACCAAGATTTTAGCCAAAGCGCTCTGCACGCCACAATTGCAAAACCTGAATTTTTCGCCGCTAATTTCGCCAATTGCAAAGCGGCATCTAAAATAAAGGAATTAGCCAACTTTAGTGCGTGAATTCTGTCCATGACTTCCTCATATGGAGTCTCCTTATTGAGCGAATTTTCTCGTTCCTCGAACCAAAAAGACGCCGCCGTTGTGACAGGAATAATGCACGAAATTGGTTGGAGAAGGAAACCTTGCTGAACAAATATCATTTTAAGCAATCCTTCCAATTTTTTATCCATAGGATCTTTGAAAGCACAACTGTCCTCAATGGGAATAGTCGTGCGTTTGGCCAACGTAGAAACTGCCCCCTCAACCTTATCAACTGTTTGCCATGCGTCCCTTCTGGGGTCGACAATGGGGAACACTTTCTTAAATATAGGAGGTGGGACAAAAGGTATACCTGGCTTCTCCCACTCCTTAGTCACTATGTCCGCCACCCTTTTGGGTATCGGAAAGGCATCAGCGTGCACAGGGACCTCAAGGAATTTGTCCATTTTGCACAATTTCTCTGGAATCACCAAAGAGTCACAATCATCCAGAGTAGTTAGCACCTCCTTAAGCAGGGCGCGGAGATGTTCTAACTTAAATTTAAACGTCACAATATCAGGTTCTGCCTGTTGAGAAACTTTTCCTGAATCGGAAATGTCTCCCTCCGACAGACCCTTCCTCACTGCCAATTCTGACTGGTGTGAGGGTATAACAGATAAATTATCGTCAGCGCACCCTTGCTCATCCTCTGTATTTAAAACTTAGCAATCACGCTTTCTTGGAAATTCTGGCAGTTTGGATAAAAGATTAGCTATAGAATTATCCATTACTGCCGTTAATTGTTGCATAGTAACAAGCATTGGCGCGCTAGATGTACTAGGTGTCGCCTGCGCGAGCATAACTGGTGTTGACACAGAAGGAGAGAATGATGAACTATCCCCACTACCTTCATTTGAAGAATCATCTTGGGCAATCTTATTAAATGTGACAGTACTGCCCTTACTTTGTTTGGACGCCACGGCACAATTTTCACATACATTTAAAGGGGGAACCACCTTGGCCTCCATACACACAGAACATGTTCTATCTGAAGGTAGAGACATGTTAGACAGACTTATACAGGCTATTAATGCAATAAAACCGTTACTGTCTCTTTAAATGTTAAGCAGAGCACACTTTATTTCTGCATGTGTGAAAAACTATGAAGGAAATATCCGATCCTTACCAAATTTGCACCCTAGTGTCTTAATGCTTTGAAAGTATTGCACACCAAATTTCAAGTTTGTAACCCCTTAAATGAGCAAACCGGAGCTATTTGTTCAATTTACCAGTTTAAACCCACTACAGTCTCTGCCACAGCCTTTGCTGCGGCTTTACCTTTCCTTGGGGGTTATTCACCACAGAAATAAGCCTTCTAGAATAGTTTTATATGGCCACAGGACCCTCTCACATGAAGCTGCATGCACTGCTTCCAGAAGTAACTGCGCAATTAAGGCGCGAAAATGAGGCCTCCTCCCTCTGCATACCAGAGTGAAGGGCCCTTCCTGACTAGATTAGGTGTCTAAACGACTGCCAGGCGAATAAAAAACGTTCCCAAAGTGTTTTCAAGTTCCAAAACACTCCAAAAAACATATAAATATTGTATAAATCAATCAATTTAGCCCACAATAGTGTCAACCAGTATATAGCCCATTAATAAGCCTTCATTCTGTTATGAGTCTAAGAAAAATGGCTTACCGATCCCATAAGGGAAAATGACAGCCTTCTAGCATTACTATGTCTTGTTAGAAAATGGACTAGTCATACCTTGAGCAGAAAAGTCTGCAAACTGTTCCCCCCAACTGAAGTTCTCTGGGCTCAACAGTCCTGCGTGGGAACAGCAATGGATTTTAGTTACTGCTGCTAAAATCATACTCCTCTTTAAACAGAACTCTTCATCACTTTCTGTTGTAGAGTAAATAGTACAAACCGGCACTATTTTAAAATAACAAACTCTTGATAGAAGAAATAAAAACTACAACTAACACCACATACTCTTTACCATCCCTGTGGAGATGCTACTTGTTCAGAGCGGCAAAGAGAATGACTGGGGGGCGGAGCCAGAGGGGGAGCTATATGGGCAGCTTTTGCTGTGTTCTCTTTGCCATTTCCTGTTGGGGAAGAGAATATTCCCACAAGTAAGGATGAAGCCGTTGACCGGACACACCAATGTAGGAGAAACATACATTTACCTGTGAGTATTAATATTCTTATCTAAGATGTCACTGTATATCTCTCTGATAGATGACTGACAAACATCTGTGTTCTACTTAACGCTGTATCATATAACAACCTCAATATAAAAATTAATTATAAATTAATATTTCACTTTCAATGTTCTTCACATAGCAGAATATGTTCTACTGATTGTTAAATACATATTTCTGTATATACATTATGTTTTTATGGAAAAATATATATCTATACACACACACACATATATATATATATATATATATATATATATATATATACTCCCCCTATGTGAAGAACATTGGAATGTGAAATATGTACAGTACATTTATTATTAATATGAATATTGCATAAATATGATTTTACATGGTTTCAGCTACTTGACTCCAATGCATATATATATATATATATATATATATATATATATATATATATATATATATATATATATATATAAATATATATACATATATGTATTTATGTGTATATATATCTGTAAATACATATGTACACATATTAAAACATACATATTTAGATATGTATATGTATGCACCTCTATGTTAAAGCCCTTTGCATGCCTTTTTTTCCTATCAAATGTTTGAGACTTTATAACAAATTTATGCAATCTTTTTTTTAAAATAATTTTTAATAGATAGTGTTATTGTGAGCTTAACTCTTCTTGTAAATGTAAAGTGTAACAGTTAACCAGAGATCTGAAGTTGCGCTATCCGAACGCGGGTTTAATTAAATTGCACTTGAGTGATGCGTTTACTTACAACTTGTAATATGTGCACTACTTTCACTGCGAACAAAGAGCCAAGATAAACCCCTTTTTGCTAAGGCGCAACAGTTAGCACAAACCAAAGTGTCAAATTTGATAGAAATTAGTTCATTTCATCTAACATCTGCTTTTTTGTTCAATGAAAAAAGGTGCAATGGTGTTGAAGTCGGTTCTTTTAATATACTGCAAATAAGATAGCTCAATATAAGGAACATGCTGACAGAACTGAACACTGTTTTAGTAGCACCTTGTGGGAAATGTAGTTCCAGATATTGGTCTGTGTATGGTGCTGTAGGCTGTAAGTACCTCCACATATATTTTTTTTCCGAAAGAGCATGCAATTTTAAGAAGCATATCAATGTATTGTATTATCTGATTTACTAGTTTATTTGGTATCCTTTGTTGAAAAGCATACTTAGGTAGGGTTATAAGTAGCAATGCACTATAGAGAGCTAGCCAATGAATGGTGGTTCCACACACATGTCTCTTGTCATTGGCTCATCCAATATATTTATAGCTAGTTCTTCATAGTGTGTTTGTGCTCTATGGTTGATTTTAATCAGGTGTTTCACTCTAACACATTAATATTTTCGTTTTGCACTTTTATCTAGTACAAAAAACACCTGTACACACAATAACAACTGTTAAATAGTCATTCATATTAAAGGGACAGTCTACACAGTGTCAACACGCACCTCAAACTAACTGCTGCACTGTGTACACCCAACACCACCCAGTGCCACCTCATGCTGTGCAAAAGTGAATACCATATGCTATGGAAACTTTCTTTATTTGGCCACCCCAAAATGCCCTCCAAAACTCCTCTTCCCTCCTTCAACCTTCTTCTTGTGGGTTTTGTAGAAATCGCTCCCAGCAGTGTGTGTGACTGGCCTGGATTACATGAGACACTTGGGCAGACACATCGCACTTGCGCAAAACTATGTCGCACATCATCAATTTTACAAGTGATAGCCTGATCATTGGATTCTGCTACATAATAGACGTGCCCACAATTCTCTGGGAGGAGTTATGCTGCCATCCTACAACCGCCGAATAAGAAAGTATTTTTTACAATACTTTTTTTTCCTTTTGCCCTGCATGAAGTGGCACAGGACGGCATAGGGTGCCCACAGCACAACAATCCCGTGAAGAGACTGTCCCTTTAAATAGAGGTCTTGCTAATGACAAAGTCAGGGTTCCTTTATCAAAGTCATTCTTTTCAAATGTTGTTCAGTTCAGGGAGGGATTTTATATGAACCTAATTATTCTATTGGTCCCATTTATAGACTTATTAAATCACACTAAAATTATACCTGCAGTCTACAGTTCCGGATGACATAGATAGCAGTAGAATGACAGGGCCAATAAAATCTTATGTTCTGCCAAATGATTAACTTGAAAGAAATGCAATTCGCTGAATTCTGTCAAATAAAACACAGAATTAAAAGAAATGATATGCAAGGCTGGTTAAGGGCATGTATAGATGTTGAGAGAATAAGTACTGAAGAAATCCCTAAGGAAGCCGTTTAAACATTCATTTAGCAAGGACTTTTAAATATCAGAGCTAGAAGGGGCCAAGTTAGACCTATACTATTTTAAACATGTTTTGCTTTACCTATTACCTTGAGCACTGCTCCTGATGAGGTGCTACTGATTCTCTAGCAAAATAACAAATGAACTGTTAATGACAGCTATTAAAAGGTGTGAATGTCATTTACGCCTTACTGTAGCTGTACAGTTCTGTGCTATGGAATCCAACACACTAAATGCAGAAAAAAGAGTCAGCAGATAAATCAATAAGACAATTTTTGCTGAGCACACCTTGATTCTTATATTTATTGGTCATTAAACATTTCTTATTTCTGTATCTATATATCATACAATTGACACCTAGAAATGACAACACATAGTTTGGAACATTTCCATTGCCACAGAAGTTGTGAAAAGGAGAAAATCTTACCTAAAAAATGTTATATGTCTATCCATAGTTGTAATTCTCTCATTCATTTTCTCTCTCTGTCTCACTATATATATATATATATATATATACAGTATATCTATATATAATTATATATGTATACACACACATAAAGCTCTCTCTATTTATACTGTATATATGTATATATATATACTGTGTATATATATATATATATATATATATATATATATAGTGTGTGTGTGTGTATATATGTATAAATGTATGTGTGTGTGACTGTCTATATATATATATATATATATATATATATATATATATATATATATATATATCTCAACCAATTGCACAAAAGCAGGGCTTGTCAATCACCCTGGCTGGATCAATCCAGTAATCCAATGTGATTTTAATTGGCCAGCTCTGAGGAGGTGAAGAGGGTTTAGGATGAAAAGGTTTGAAACACTACATCATACATTTCAATTGCAGGCTTGCACGAATGAGCCTACAACTAACTCAGTATAACTGTGACTCACATCTCAAACTCAAAACACACAACCATTACCCCCGCCCATAATGTCTTTTCTTTTTTTTTTTTACTATAAAATGTGATTTTGACAGGATGAAGTCTAAATTCACAGCCTTCTAAATAAAACCTAATCACAGCTTGCTAGAATTAGCTGTTAGTAGAAACTAGGGCTGTGCAATTAATTGCGATATGAGGCTAAGCAATATCTAATTTGCATGAGGTTGCAATTTTTTATCAAAACAATCAACAACAAAAAGAGCCAAAATGGCTTTCAGAACATGTCATGTGAGCCATACAAACACTACAGTCCAGTCCAGCCCAGCAGCAGCACTGATCACTCTTCGGGTGGGCGGACCAGGAAGCATCACATCAGTGTCACAGCACATAACGCTACCGCCGCCAGTCCTGAAGTCTGCATAGAGAAGGAAGATGGCGGACTAGCGGGAATTTCTTCTCTGGCCTATTCAGTCTGCAGTGCAAATTGCAAAGGGAACAAGCCGCTGTTTTGCACTCAACTTAGTAATACCAGCGCACACAAATGTGCACTGGTATTACAAGTGAGGTGCAATGCGAACTCAACCTCGGGTTCGCATTGCACAGAAGCATTATGCTTATGAGAGTGCAATTCCATAGGCTCCAATGGGAGCCTTGTTCTTATGCCGTGAAAGACGACATGAGCATGAGAACTAGCACAGCAAAGGGGTAAATCGTGCAGCTATCAAAGATGTAAGCATAGGAAAATAGGATAGTTTGACCCTTGCAGATCTTGAACAGTTGTATCTAGAGTCTAATGAGGCTCTGACTCAAGATCATTGTAGTGAGGATGTAATATCACAAGTAAAAGTAACGTCTCATTTTCAAAATAAATCTAAATTTATTCCACAACTAGCTACAGTTCCAGCTGTAAACCTCTTTGTGAAACTGGTAGAGAAAGATATTCAGGAATTGACCTTCACAGATTTGGTTGATGATAATCTATCTAGAACTGAGAGAGTAGCATTGAGTGAATTGATGAATGCTGGGAATGTGGTAATTAAGCCAGCTAATAAGGGTGGCAATCTCGTCCTGTGGGATGAGCAGACATATACCATTGAAGTAAAACATAAACTTTTGGATAAAAAACAATCCCAACGTTTAATAAGTAATCCAATTACTGCCTTACAAACGGATTTGTTTAAACTGTTAAATGAGGCAAAGAGATCCAACATGATAACCCATGGTGAGTTTAAATATTTATACCCTGAATTCCCTATCATGCCGTTTTTTACTACATTCTGAAAATTCACAAAAACCTGTTATATCCACCAGGACATCCCATTTTATCTGGGATAGGGAGCCTTACTGAGAACCTAGGTAACTATATAGATCACTATCTTAGACCATTTCCGAACAGTATGCCCTCTTTTGTTTTGGATATAGCTGATTTTCTAAGGAAAATAGAGGGGGTTATGGTATCTGATGATGTTCTGTTGGTAACCTTAGATGTAGTAGTAGTAGTCAGATGTACAGTATGCATACATATTTTGTAATTAGGCTACTTCAATTTGTACTTAATAATAACGTATTTATGTTCAATGGGAAAATGACAAACAAATACGTGGAACAGCAATGGGGGCCACATGTGCCCCAACATATGTCTGTCTTCATTTGGGAGCCTAGGAGATGGATAAAGTTTACCAGAACCCCCTGTTTGAGAAACATGTCCACCTCTGGATAAGATATGTGGACGATATTTTCCTCCTCTGGGAAGGTTCCACAGAATTGCTTAACGAGTTTGTAAAAAATCTGAATCAAAACTCTTACAATATTACATTAACATTACAATCGGATAGAAAAGAAATTCCAATTATAGATCTAACCATAAAAATAGAGAGGGAAAATTAACGTCAGAGAATTACCGCAAGAGTACAGCAACTAATAGCATTCTTTTGGCCTCTAGTCACCACCCACCACATCTCAAAAGAGGGATTCCAACAGGTCAATTCCTAATGTTACGTCGTAATTGCTCCAACCAAACAAAATTTGAGAAACATGCAGATGAGATGCAGTAGGGATTTACTCTAAAAGGGCTAGAAATACAGATAAAGATACACTCTTTTCCCAGAAAGTAAAGAGACTAGCTTAGAAATAAGACTTGTTACTCAGTACAATTGACATTGGAACAAGATTAGGGAAATACTCACAAAACACTGGGGTCTCTTTAAAAGTGATGAGAATATCTGTGAACAGGTAGGACATTACCCTCTATTTACGGCCAGTAGAGCCCCAACTTTACGGGACAATTTAGTGAGGGGTAACTACTTAGCAAAACCTCCTATAAAAAACTGGTTGTCAAATGATAAACTAATAGTTAACTTTCCCTGTGGCTGTTGTGTCACTTGTGAGTTTACGGAAAAATCAAAAGTATTCAAGGACCGGAAAGGGAAAATCTTTAAAACAGGATTTTTTTTAAATTGTTTTACTGAGGGTGTTGTGTATCTCTTACCCTGTTTTTACGTAGGGAAAACAGAGAGAGAGTTCAAGGACAGGATAAAAGAACAATGAGATGACATAAAAAGTAGATGCAAAACCAGCAGTGTTGCAAGACACTTTGAAATATGCCATAAAAGCAATCCTGAGTGCCTAAGATTTGTGGGTATAGACAAAGGAATACTGAATAGCAGAAGGGGTGATCAGGACAAATGCCTGCTGCACAAGGAATGCGGTTGGATCTATAGGCTGTCTACCATTACTTTGCAAAGTTTAAATGAGAAACTAGATTTAGCTTGTTATTTTTGGGCTAATACGCGGCAAACCTATCCCCAGAATGGAATAGTACTATAAATACAATTTGGGAATAATTTTTCTGACAGAGTGAAATTAATCGTGCTTTTCTGCAACCTGTAACTTAGTGTGTGTGTATATATATATATAAATATATATTTGTTAATTGCAATGAAATTGTATATACACAATGTATGCCAAATTGTGGTTGGAGTAGTAGTAAGTAATGAAACCTACAACTAATAACAATGTAGCTTTTCACCTGTTCCGTGGGTGGGGCGCAGAAATTGTACTTAAAAGAACTACAAATGGGATCCTACAATCAGCCCTGAGGAAGCCCCGTTGAGTCTTGTGACGTGGGGGTGAAGCATGCGTAGGCATTGGAGGACCATGCCCCGTGATTGTAGAATGGTGAAAACGTACTTGATGGAGGTCTGTTTGACGTCCAAGTGGCGTATCTACATGGAAACATTTTCAAAGCAGAAGTTCAGTATCATCAGCACTAGGAGACAGCATTGAGGCTGGGAACAGCTCTGAGCCGAGCGGCTCTGTCTGTTGAACTTTTCTGGCAGTAGAACTTTGCTCACGATAGTGATACTTGGTAATGCCTATAGGTTGATGTATCTGTATGATCAACTTTGATGCCCTTCCGATATGATGTATCAGTATTATTATGTGCAGATTATTAAGGATGACAATTGTCTATAGCACTTTCTATTTCGGCTGACAAAGATACCAATTTATACCTACCCAGGGTTGGCCTCTGTGTACTTTCTGAGGGTTCTGTGTGCAGCAGGTTGTTGCCAGTCCGTGTAGAAGTGCTTTTGGTAACCTAAATCCGTTTACACTTTGTTCTTATCTGATACTGTGACCGTTAACAATAATTTCTTGGTTTACTATCGCCCTAGTCACGAGGACCGGTCCTTTATTTTATATATTGTTATGGATATGTGTATGAACTGTATATGTATGTGCAGTGCGGGTGCAGTGGCACTTGCTTCTGAATTGGTTTGTGCATATCTTACTAGCACTTTTTCTATTTATTAATTCTATGTGAATCATCATAAATAAATATTTTTTGCATCGTATTAAAAGAGTGCTGAATTCCCTGGCATTTACAGATGGGTTTATCATATCCCATCTGTGGCCTCTGTATCTTGCCATATTTGACTATTTATATATATTTATGTGTCAGACATTTATATGTCTGACTCTGACCTCAGGTTAGTTTTCAGAGCGCTAATTGCTAATGTTTGCGGGCATGTGATAAATTAGCGCTCCACACAATCTAGCCCAAAGTAAATCTTATGAAAGGCCAAAGTTTACTTTAAAGGTTTTTCAAATGTACATTTGGTGAGGCTTAGAATGTATTTAAATATTTAATTAAAGGTTTTAAGCCATAAAACTAATTATCCGGTTTTCAAATAGATTTGTCTATTCAATGTGGGTAAAGATTGTGTTCATCCCAACAGGCAAAATACCTCTTAAGAACGGGCGGTACAGGCTCACCGGTTTGGTTTGCTTCTAGTTTGACTGTCTTCATTAGACAAAAATTGTATATACAACAGGTTTATATCCATTACTGTTTTCAGGAGCAAAGCTTTGAATTTTTTTTTTGTATGTGTGAAATAAAAATGTATATTGTTATCAAGGTTTTTGTGTAGCGTAAATGTAAAACACTCTACTAAATTTCCAAAGATTTATGTTGAGTTTTGCTGCATTCAAACTTTCTAATTTCAGAAACTCTCTTGATTTTCTCATACAAAGAAAGAGTCTTACAGATCAAATATTCTATAAAGATCTACACAGAAAACAAATATTTTAAATGCATGTCATATTCCTTAGCAACATTTTTTTGTTTGTCAATCCTGGCACACCTTCTTTAGTATTTTGTACATTAGGAGGCCTATTTATCAAAGGTCTGTCGGACCTGATCCGACTGTCACGCCGCACCGCTCTAGCCATTGCTAGGGGCGCGGCGTCTCCTCTGCTCGTTGTCAGGGGCAGTGTCAGCTCTGGATGCGTGCGGCGCTGATGTCATCGCTGCACACTCCAGATGCCGGGCGGTTCTCAGTGGCGCAAATCTGCACCTATTTAAATCTCTAGGAACGATCTGTCACTGCCCAAGTATAGGTGTTACTCTGTGTGCTCTTGGGTGTGACAGATCGTTCTATTCCTAAATACCGTTGTTGCTGAACCTGCCTGTTTGCCGACTACTCTGCCTGTATAACCCCTGAATTGCTGGACTGATATACTGCTGCTGATCCCTGCCTGTGTGACTACTCTGCCTGTTTAACCCCTGAATTGCTGGACTGATATACTGTTGCTGATCCCTGCCTGTCTGACTACTCTGCTCATTAACCCCTGTTGTTCTGGATTGCCTCTTTGTTGCCGAACCCTGCCTGCCTGACCATTCGAGTACGATCGGGTTGAATTGTGGCGATCTCTGTCCGCCTCATCAGAGCAGGAGGACAGGTTATGGAGCAGCTGACTTTAGTTCGCTGCTCCATAACTTGTGTTTCTGGAGAGTATGAAGACTCGCCAGAAACACGGGCCCTCAAGCTCCATTCGGAGCTTGATAAATGGACCTCTAGGCCTTTTATTGTGGTCAGTTAGGGACATATATAAATGTGTTTCTTTGCTAGTCAAGCAATCACTGTGTAGAATGTTTCACAGTCAGAGTTCAAAATATAGCAGGATCCACTCCAGAAACTCTATTTTCGGACTTGCAGGAAAAAACAGGTGAGACAATTAATTAAAGTATATTACTTTTTTTTTTTGCTACACATAATGTGAATGAGTTTATTTCAATTGTGTATAAAAGCATTTCTGCAGTATACCTATATTGTCAAAAATGCTTCCAATAAAAGTGTTAATGTTGGTGCCCAAAGCATGCACAGCATTTGTTTGTGTAAGCTTCTGAAACAGTAAACCATTTTTGCTAATACAAGTATTCTACAAAAATGCTTCTATTCAAAACTGACCAATATGTCCCTTTAAGTTTCAGTTCAAAGTCCCAACTGGTAAAAGTTCTTAAGAAATCGGGGAGCCATGGCACCTAAAATTTAAATTCTAGTCTCTAGTTTTTGGATTCTTCTGCCCTTTAAGGAAACTTTTGTTTTTAACTACAGTCGAAATATTTAACGTAAAAAAAACAACATACAAGAAGTCACCATAAAAGCACCTTCTGTTAATAACTTTGTAAACTAATGCTAACTCCTGCTACAATATTAAAGTCTTCATAAACACAATATTGCCGTAATGCAATTTACGTTAGCTCCTTTTCAAAACATTACTCTCAGTCCACAATCACATTCAGATTACAAAATTCTTTTTGTAGTTTTCTCAAAGCCATGGGAATAAAATAAACCACTTAGATGACAGTAAACTGTCTGTAAAATATATAATGGCAATAACTCATGGTGGAATGCGGCAGATATACAAAAGCTAAAGTATGAAGCATTCTAACAAAGACTAAGGTGACGGGTGGTTATTTTTAGAGACCTCTTCCAGATGAAATCATAGGACGAAAAGGAAACCTTTTCGTAAGAGCCTGTGTTTCACAAGTTTATTCTTAAATTCGCTGTTAGGTGTCAAGTGCTAAGTGCACACTAGATGCAGAATTTTTAACAGCCCTAAGTCATAAGTGCAAAAGGTCATGGCTGGCAGAACATTTATTTGTACAAGTTATACATTCCTAATTGTGAAAGTTTGTTTAATTATTAGTACGGAGTCTACAAGTTAATTGCCAATGTCAATTTCCCGAGGTAAGACTTGCAGGCGTCCACAGTAAATACGTGTCTATTTCTTTTTAAAAAGAGCGTGGGATCTGTTTGACTTTAATTAGACAACTTTGTGATTTCATAAATTGTTAAGAACTATTATTTAAAAGATGATAGATTTTAAGATTGTAATAAATATTAAAGATTTTTTACTGCAACATTAAAAATTTGAACAGTGATTATCTGGGTGTTTTGGATTATTTTTCATGGACGATTATTCACTTAAAATAATGTAATATTTATTTTACTGCTACATGACCAGAGTTGCATTAAAATATGGAGATGTTCATTTAAAGGGACATACATGTAAAATGGAATGCTAGGGGTGTATAACCTCAAAATGCTATTTTAACAGACTTTGTCATATAGAAAACGTTTAATCATTTAACTATTTGATTGAATAAATGATTACAAAAAAATAAAGTTTGATTTAACCTTTTTGAGATTGTCAACTTCTCATCATTCCCAGCACTGATTTTGATTATTGTGTGAGCTTATACACCATGCAGACTCCTTTGCTTGCAGAAGGGTACAACAAATGACTGCATATAAACCAAGATGGCGTGTATAAGTTGTACCCATCTTGGAATTTAGAAAGTAGGCTTTTTAATGTCGTATGATACATCAAGTAATTTTGTTTTCCCATATAAAAATAGAAATTGACCCCATCACTGACAGTAGTAGAGACACAGAAGCAGTGATCTAATCATTTGAGTGCAGTTATTTTATTAATTTGCTCCAAACAGCATCTACAAATTAGCCTACCTTTTATTTGTGCACATACACTCCTGGCACATGCTGGATAAATAAATGTATAGATTCCAGCCTCCAATTAATGAAAGATATCTTTATTATTTCTTTGTTGGGTCTATAGGAAAACAACAACGTTTCAGCCCTGCAATAGGCCCTTAGTCATGTATATATACATGACTAAGGGCCTATTGCAGGCTTGAAACGTTGTTGTTTATTTCTTATGGACCCAACAAAGAAATAATAAAGATTTATTTCATGAATTGGAGACTGGAATCGATATGTTTATTCATAACTGTGGAGGACTTGGCAAGTCTGTGGTTCCGTGCACCAGAGCTGTGAGTGTGCTGTTTTCCTACTTTATGGGGCCGATTTACCAAGTGTCTGTCCGTCATGATCCGCTCAGTGGATCATGTCCGACAGACATCGTGAAATGCCGACAGCATATGCTGTCAGCATTTAACATTGCACAAGCAGTTCTGGTGAACTGCTTGTGCAATGCCGCCCCCTGCAGATTTGCAGCCAATTGGCTGCTAGCAGGGGGTGTCAATCAACCTGATCGTATACTATCGGGTGGATTGATGTACGCAGCCTCAGAGGCAGCAGACGAGTTAAGGATGAGCGGCCTTAAGACCGCTGCTTCTTAACTGCTGTTTCCACAGGGCCATTCGGCCCTTGATAAATCGGCCCCTATGTGTTAAATTACATGCTGGATAAATGTCATAAGGATCCACCATGTAGAGCAGCCACTGCTATTTCCTCATGTCTGGGTACAGGTGGGTTACCATATGCACTGCCCCAGCATCCCTTTCTTTATTGTTGTGTTCTCATTCCACAGTAGCTAAGAGTCTTTTTTGCACTAAGGTGATCTACAGATGATAAAGTAGAGTGACAGATAATGATCTCTCTTTGACTCTAAGTTGAAGTCCTCTTTCTCAAGTCTCTTGATGTCATGTGCACTATTTTGCCCCAAAGCTGAAAGCACAACTCATCTATGTACAAGGTGTAGCACGGCAGATTTCAGTGGCTAGCAGTGCAGGGAAATTATCTATGCAGGTGCTGAAGGCAGGCACAGTTCAAATACATCCAGAATCTGTGCGAAGAAGACAGAAGCAGTTACTGGAGCAGAATTCTCATGCACCCTAAAGTTCAGTAGTCCCACCTACTCTCAGCCAATATTCAACTAGGAAACACAAAACGTTTTGATTCAAAATTAGAAGTAGAATTTTAGGCACCAGGTCTCTATTTTCAAAAACCACCACGACCTAAACAATATTTAATGGCAAAAAAACTTTTTGGCACTCTGTCCACTGGTGATATGAGCAATAACAAGTCTACAAATCTAGTTTTTTTGTTTTGTTTTGTTATTTTATAATCCCTGGTCTGTGGCACACACATTTCTTGAATACTGTCAATGTGGTTCTACATATCTGTCAGTAAGGTGTGAAGTGTCGGTTCTATGGTGCGCTATGCACCTCCAAACGCAAGTGTAGCACTCCCATTGAGCTGCAAAGGGCAGCACATGCTTTTATTTTAAGCTCTAGAACCACCACCGAAGGTGTGGGCATTATCAAGGAAGGCATTCTGTTTCTATAGTCATGCGCATTACATGATATATTACTGCAGAGAGTGAGCAAGCATAAGGTTTTCACAATTAAATATCGGACATGGTTTACATTACCTTTAAGGTTTTAAAGATATTAAAGCATTTAGTAACTGATAGTCTCAATAATTTCATTTTTTTATATAAAAACAGTTCATAAATATTTTAAAACTACAAAGTTTAATATGAACTTATAATATGCCAACATGTTTTCTAAAGGTTTAAAACCAAAACAGTAAAATTATACACTACACTACAGAAAAAGGCTTAGATTAGTCGAGGGCAACGAGCACCTTGTTATTTTCCGCTTGGCCTTACACAAACAACGCAGTCTGGTATAATTATAACTTTTATTATCAGCTATTTGTAGAGCACCAACAGATTTCAGAGCGATTTAAACGTAGGGATGATAAGCAAAGGTAGCCTTTATAGGAGGCAAATGCGTAGAGGGCCCTGCCAAGAGATGTGCTGTTGTAAATCACCTCTCATGAATGTGATCTACTAAACAGCTGGGCTCCTAGGCTTACATGCTAAGGGGGTTCAAGGGGATGACAAAGGAGGATGAGAAGATCAATAATTGTTCATTAACATTAATTTTATCCAAATTAAATGTTTAACCATAGCATTTTTAATGCACCCAATAAATAAATAGCATGCCCTATATTTTCAGTGAGAAGGGGTAATAGTGTGTTCGAATTACAAGTCATTGGTTAAGTGGTGAGGTTGTGCGCAACTTGAAATACTGCTTTCACAATTAGCGCTTTTGAAAATCAGGTATTAGCTTTATTGCTTGCTAATGTGCATTTAAAAACACGACAGGTGTAGCAATGAACCAGATACACCACTGATTGAAGGGACAATAAAGTCAAAATAAAATTTTATGATTCAGATAGAGCATGCAGTTTTAAGATACTTTCCAATTTACTTCCATCATCAAATTTGTGGAGAACAATATTCCACACTTTCTGGGGAACAAGATCCTACTGAGCATGTGCACAAGCTCACAGGTTATATGTATACTAGTCTGTGATTGGCTGGTGTCTGTCACATGATACAGGGGGTTGGAAAATGGGAGAAACAAATAATTTGTCAGAACAAAATCTACTGCTTATTTGAAATTCAGAGTAAGTGTTATTGCCGTATGTTTTTATTATGCACTTGTTAATTATGCAATGCTACAGCATTTAATGGTCCATTAAGTTACATTTTTGCTCTTCATCAACATAACTCTCAATCGTTACCTGGAATGAATTTTAGTGTAGGCACCCCCATAAAAATGATTATCTAAGGGAAAGAACACACCTACGCCATCCAAAAGCAATACTGTAACATGCATTATGCTACCGTGCGCACAATATACACTACTGTGAAAAAGTTATAGACAGGTGTGAAAAAATGCTGTAAAGTAAAAATGCTTTAAAAAATAGATTATTTTTCTTTATCAGTTAACAAAATGCAAAGTGAGTGAACAGAAAAAAATCTAAACCAAATCAGTATTTGGTGTGACCACTCTTTGAGGCCTATTTATCAAATGTCTGTCGGACCTGATCAGCGTCCGATAGACATCGCTGAATGCGGAGAGCAATACGCTCTCCATATTCAGCATTGCACCAGCAGCTCTTGTGAGCTGCTGGTGCAACGCCGCCTCCTGAAGACTTGCGGCCAATCGGCCACCAGCAGGTGGGTGTCAATCAACCTGATCATACTAGATCGGGTTGAATTGTGGCGATCTCTGCCCGCCTCATCAGAGCAGGCGGGCAGGGTTATGGAGCAGCGGTCTTTAGACCGCTGCTTCATAACTGCTGTTTCTGGCGAGTCTGAATTTTATAGGCATATGGTTAGTTGCACTATTAAATAATTATATTAAACAGGTGATAATGATCATCAATTTAATATGTAGGTCGAAAAGCAATCATTAACTGAAACAGAAACAGCTGTGTAGGAGGGCTAAAACTGGGTGAGGAACAGCCAAATACTGCTAAAAAGGTGGTTATTGAGAACAGTTTAATGTCAAAAGTCATACACTATTGCAAGACTGAGCACAGCAACAAGACACAAGGTAGTTACAATGCATCAGCTAGGTCTCTCCCAGGAATACATTTTAAGACAGACAGTGCAGCAGATGAAAGACACATCATGCCTTCTTCCCATAGTCATCTACTGTCCAGAGAAGTCTGATGAGAAGTAGAAGACTGGCGGCCAAAAAGCCATACCTCCGACGTGGAAACAGGGACAAGCGACTAAACTTTGCACGATAACACAGAAACTGGGGTGCAGAAATATTGGCGCTCAGGACTGATGAGGCAACATTTTAAATATTTGGCTGTAGCAGAAGACAGTTTGCTCACCGGAACGGCTGGAGAGTGGTACATGAAGAGAGAGAAGCAGCTGAGTCTGTCTAAATCCACAAAAGAACTGTGGTTAGTTCTCCAAGATGTTTGGAACAACCCACCTGCCAAGTTCCTTAAAAACCTGTGTGCAAGTGTTCCAATATGAGTTGATGCTGTTTTGAAGGCAAAGGGCAGGCACACCAAATATTTATTTGACTTAGATGTTTCTTCTGTTCACTCACTTTGTATTTTGTTAACTGATAAAAGTAAACTATTAACATTTCTACTTTTATGAAAGCATTATTACGTTACCATAGTTTTTCACAAAGCCTAAAACTTTTGCACAGTAGTGTATATTAAACAAGGGTTTGTAATACCAGTACGGTATGGATTATGCTTCAGAAATACTAATGCTCTATACAGCTTGCAGCATTTTGTTTCTCCACTTGTCATATGTAATAATTCCCAATTTGTAACGCAAATTGCAGAAAAGCAAAACAAATAAAATATATAATTCAGAGAAAGTTAAATCACAAAATCTTTCAAACTGATAGAATATTCAAAAAGTTATGCAATAAGGAATACTAACTGAATACATGTTTCTAAATTAGCAATAATCTTAATGTCGAAATCCTAAAAGCATTAGTGATCATGTTGGTAAGAGACCTTTAATGTTGAAAAACACAGAAGGTTACACGCCTCTTGAGCACTGATATAAGAAAAGAAATCTTGCTTTATAAGCCATTATCTAACATTTATTCTCAAAACATTTGACTAGAAGTTTGTTATATAGAATAATGCTAACTCATTACAACACTGAGATTCATAAATAATTAAATTAATTCTCTGTTTTACTACATTTCTAGAACACTCTGCCTATGAAAAATGTGCACTGCTTGACTCAACCATTACAGATAAATTTGACTTCTTTTTTTATGAACTGATAATCAAACTGTTCAAATCTATAAAAGGATTATATTACACATTATACTACACATTTACTAATTTATACTAAACTAATATCTAAAAAATAACTACCAGTGACAATAATGTCAAAATTAAAGTTTCATGATTCAGATAGCATGTAAATGTAACTAATTTCCCAATTTAGTTCTATTATTACATTTGCTTTGTTCTCTTGATATATCCTTTGTTGAAAAGTATACCTAGGTAGGCTCAGTAGCAGCAATGCACTGCTGGGAGCTAGCCAGTGATTGGTGGCTGCACACGTATGCCAGGATAATGCAACCATTTTAAGTAAATTGGAAAATGACATGCTCTACTTGACTCAAGAAAGTTGAATTCTACTGTCCCTTTAAATGATTTTAAATAATTTCTTTTGTAAAGAGATCACCTTTAGACAAGCAACTGCTCAATGGTTAAAAACAAAAAGCTTGAGAAATACAGGAACAATTCAGTAAACCGTTTTAGGGCACAATGCACACCTTAGTTATACCCTATTTTAGCCATCATATGCCTAACAAAAAGGAGAAGGGCTCTGAAGTGTATGGGCCCCATTTATCAAGCTGCAAAAGCAGCTTAGGGGCCTCAGCGTTTAAGTAGCAACAGTGTTAAGACCCCTACTGCTTGACCTGTCCACCACCTGGCCGGCAGCAAGAAGGGGGCGAATGCATATGCAATGATAAATGTGGACAGTGTATGCTGTCCGCTCACAGCTCATGTCCGCCAGACCTTTCACAAACGGAGCCCTATGAGTCTGGTTACAACCTAAAGGACAAAAGTTATGACATACCCAAAAAATCCTTTTTGAACAATAAACAGAGAAATAAGTTTGTCTTTGTCATACAGACTAGTTTCACTAGACTAGCAGTTGTGTTGCTCTTTCATATAACCTATTAGCTTCAGCGGAGACGTCGAAGTGCCCTGTCGAGATTTCTGAAGTGTTATTGTTTGTAACACCTTTTTCAATCCTTCTTGTTTTAGTTTCAGATTATTTTTTGTCTCAGCAGTGTCTCTCTCCCCTTATTTTGCATGCCATGTACAATTTGCATCCATTTTTGGTGTGTGCATGCCACGCCACCTATTTAAGACGCTGATTTTCTTGAATTTTTTATGCCAGTTTTGGCTTTTTCTTTGATTTTTGGATTGTGATTTGGCTTTTGACTTCTGAACTGTGTATCACCTTTTGCCTTTAGTCTGATTTAGTATTGTGCTGCCCTCCGTTGGACCTTCTTGACCATTCTTCAGTCCCTGTTTTTGGCTGCTTACAAGTGCTGTGCTGGCTCTAACCTCAGGCTGTCAACTATGCGCCTGCAATATCCTAACTTCCTGTGGCCTAACCAGTCAGTTGGGATAGTGTCTATATAATCTCTACTTATCCTCTGGGCCTATACGTGGACTGTCATTTTTTACTTGGATTGGCAGGCCCTTTTCTTCTTTTTACATAGGTCTGATAGCAAATCTTCTGATTGGTTGCAGCACCCAATAAAATTTCAAACATAACCAGGCAAAAACTATTTGCCACAACTGTCAAATGGGATCACCTGCTACAGTGAACATTTAAAAAAATTTCAATGTATTATGCAAAAAAGCTTCCTAATGTGTGTTCAGTAAAGCCTCAAAGGTCACACTTTAGAGAGTACCCTAAATCGTTAAACAAGAGCAGAAACCTTGACTTGTGTATTAGAATATTAACATATTGGTATATGTTCTGCATTGGGTTATGTTTTATTTAACATTTGTATAGTTTTTGTGGTAAATGGCTCTCTTGAAATATATTAGGGCTGCATGATCTAAAGCTCACCTCACTGGCAAGATTTTCTAAGAAGTTTTACCAGTCCTGTGTGGTGCCTCTAATAATTTAATAACGGCAAATATAAGCTTTATAACTGTTAAAACATATTTTAAGCTATGCAGCATTATGTATGTGAAGAGGCTCCTACATTACCATTTAATGCTCAAAAAAAGCCACCAAAGATTGTGTGTGATTTCTCACAATGCTGGCAAGTTCTTGATTACCAGGTCCTAAGTGCCCCATTTATTAAGAGGTGGGCAGACAGCTTCTCAAATTGCGAAGCTGTCCTCCCGTCTTTGCTACATACGGCAGCAGATATGTTTGACCGCTGGCCCGTATGTATCATTACAAACTCATCAGCGTGTGTAATGCCCACCCCTTCATTCGCGTGACCAATTGCGCGAGTGAAGGGACTGTCAATCACCAAGAGTGAGGTAGCTCTCAGTGATTTCTCTCCGGCCACCTCAGAGTTGGGGAAGAGTGTACGAAGCAGTGGTCTAATGACCGCTGCTTCTTACATTGCGGGAAGCAGGCTCACATATGAGAACCTGCCCCACAAGGGTTCCGGGGCAGCTCTAGCTGATTCGTACATGGTACGAGACAAGTCTCCAACAAGGTTTCTATTTTCCCATTAACATGATGTGGACATTTTAAAGTCTTAGAGTGAATTGTGGAAGCCATTTTACAATGAAAGTTTCAGTCATTTTTGTTCTCCAAAAAGGAAATAAAGATGAAATTATTTTGGAAAATTAATACTCCATTTATTATCATAGGACATATGCATTTTGGGTCAGATTTTCATTTATATTTATTATTTTTTTAAAGGTTGTTATCATCTTTATGAAAGCCTATTTCTTTTCTTCTAGCACACACATTCCAATTTATTTCCAGCATGTTTACTTAACCACTTATATGACCTTGATATTCTCAAGTTCTATTACATTAGGTTGTGCTTTATGCAACATTTCTCTAACTGTTTTCTTTATGGGACTAAAGATTGACTTTTTGGCAGCTGTGCTATAAGACTGTGAAACCTTAGAGTGCCATGGTGGTCTGATTTTGTTCCTATTTGACATTTTAATGAGGACAATTAAAGGTAATTGAAACAGTCAGTGATTGTATATGCAATAAAGTATGTTCTTATTTTTTATCACCTTTAACACAATTATGTATAAAAATAATCTAATAAAACAAATATAAATGACAACAAATTAATTACTGTAAAATAGTGCAGTTTTTAAAAATGCAAATTATTAAACAAGATTAATACTTTAAGATATATTACTGTCTTCAAAAGTGGTATATCGCATTTAAATATTAAAAATAAATAAATACACAGGAATAGGTTATCAGCTATATAAAACCTATAAATATAAAATAAAATTATTTGGTCATTTTTCATCATTTTGTAAGTCTAGTTAGCCACTCAATGCCTTGTAATTATATATCTTAGAACATTAAACATATTAACATAACTTTTAAATAATTCACTAAGCAATGTGATAAGGAAATAGACAAAATAGATAAAATTGATCAAAAATACCAAGACATTTAAAAATATTCCCCAAACTTTAATGCATTAATTAATTGATTAATTAAAATAAAGCAACTTTGTGATATAAATTAATTATTTAATTTCCTTGCTTTTGCTATAAAAAGTATGCTTGCCCCTCACGTCCTAGAAAAGCCAAAACCTATAACCTAAGTATGCAGAAAATGATGCAAATTGCCTGAATCATATACATAATACAATGTGATTGCTAAAAGCGGTGAACAAACACTAGCCCTCACTGTACACAATCAAGGGAAATAAGATAAATATTCTTGCCTGTGATTTCAAATAGACTGTTAGCACAATGTGCCGAGTTTTGCAAATGATTAATAAATTTACAGTTCTAAGTGATTTTAAACATTTATTTTGTTTGTTCTTTTGCAATTCAGTACTTAATTGAAAATGATAATGACTCATTTCCCTTTAAGAGGATTTTTTTAATATTAAAAAGTACTTTTTCACTAATTATATACAAAATAAATAGAAAAATACCATATAGGGAGCAGATCAAAACAAAACAAAAATGGTTTAGTTTAATCAATAACATGCACAGCTAACAGAAACAAGACGTATTCACTAAAAACATGCAATGTGGGATCTCAAATGAACACCAGATTGCAGCTTGTTGTAAATTTAAATGCATTGAACACCAGAAAATGCCCCCAACTAAGGCTTCAAACTTGTACAGCACATTTCCACTCAACTCAACTAGATTGCCTGTCACATCTGACACGGCTCGTCAAAAGTTATCCTTCACTGCTCAAGAGCAACATGGAAGGTCAGAAGACCAAATACAATGGTCCAACCCATCCCATTTTTTCGTTCAGAGAAGCAGATATTGAACTCTAAAATGACAAGTCCAAGAGCGTTGAAACAGCTGCCAAAGAAACAGAAGCTGTCCAAAGCCTCTGAGCTGAAGGAGAAAAACTAGCCCATGGTATCTATGTTTGTCAGGCCGGAGAATCATTGTTGACAATCTGGCATAAATGACATAAAATTCAATAGCTCACCATCAATGTATTATAGGGTAAATCTTCGCTTAGCCCTTAACAAAAAAAAAAATCCATTAAATGAAAAAGGATATAAATAATGAATAAAATATAACCTGTGCCGATGCACACAAACACTGTTTGCACTGTAATTAGTACTTAGATTGTACACTGGCAAAATATTAGGGGAAACAATAAGATATTTAACAAAAATATATTTTTTTGACTAATTGTCTCTCTTAAAGGGGATGAGAAATTTGAACTAATAATTAATAGGACAATTTGCAGTGCATATTTTTAAGTAATAGTACCTAAAGGGGCATTGTACTCCAGCAACATTTATTAATCATATTAAGAACAGTAATTAATGATGAAATAAAAAAAAATGAAATTTAAATAACAGCAGAATGAGTTGTACATTTCCTAATGATGCTTAGTAGATGGCAGATTCTTCCTACTAATGGTGATTGGTACCTCCTGCTAAAGATTATTGGTTGTTGGGCAATTCCTGCTAATGCACATGTTAAATACTGTGCCTTCTTATCAATGATAGAAAACTATGTACAGTGCCCCTTTAAAGGAACTATTAAACAGTAATGCCTTTCTATCTATCTATCTATCTATCTATCTATCTATCTATCTATCTATCTATCTATCTATCTGCCTGTCTGTATCTATCATCATTATCTATCTATCTATCGATCTATCTACTTCCCCATCTCCATTATTGATACATGGGACATGTGTGCTCTAAGTTTAAAGGGACATGAAACCCACATTTTTTCTTTCATAAGTCAGATACAGAATATCATTTTAAACAATTTTCCAATTAAGTTCTATTATTTAAGTTTATTCCTTCTCTTGTTATCTTTTGATGAAAGGTTAACCTCTTAAGGACATATGACGGAATTTTTCCGTCATAAAACAATTGAGCAAACTGAAAGCTGTGTCCTTAAAGGGTTAATCTAGGAAAGCTCAGTAGCAGCAAAGAACCTAGGTTCTATCTGCTGATTGGTGGCTGCATATATATACCAATTGTCACTAGCTCGCCCATCTGTTCAGCCAGCAACCAGTAGTGCATTGTTGCTCATTCAACAAGGAATATCAAGAGAACAAAGAAAAAATGATAATAGGAGTAAATTAAAAAGTTGCTTAAAATTGCATGCTCTATCTGAATCATGAAAGAAAAAAAGTGGGCTTCATATCCCTTTAAGTGACTAGTAGCAAAGAAACAGCAAGCATGGATTCACAGCTGCAGTGACCTAATTTGCACATCACAGCCCAAGGATGATAAAAATATCATACATATAATTAGCTTACTACTTGCACTGAAACATAAACAAGCGCCCGTGCTCATGCAACAAAGATTGCAACATCTGCACATGGGTATGTTCAGAATTCTACAAAGGGAGAACATAATATTGAATGGAATAAATAGAAAGAAAAATAAATGGCCACATAAAAAGTACTTGTGGCCCATGTTGTGGCCCCTAGGCCTTAGGTTGGACAAGGCTGGTTTAAATGTTTCAAGACTATCTTCCCTGCAAGTTATGTACTTGTTTTCAAATCTCATAAACAGTACAAATACATATAATAAATCCTATTATACATGTCCGCCCTCTGAAAGGGTGTATGTATTAATAGCAGATTTCAGTAGCACATGCAATCAGACATTACAATAGAGATATAGTTGTACATGCAGAAAAGGTACAGAGTACAAACTAATAAGAAAGGGTATAACGTTATACTAAATAAGGGGGCATGAAATAGGCTTTATGTTCTAAAAGCTGAAACATATCTCAGAGATAGCAAAGTATTTATTTTATATGTCATTTAGCTCTACAGTATTGTTGTACACTATTATCATGAGCCCTTGTTTTACCTGCTGCATTTACATCTGTACAAATATCACCAGCGGTGAACATAGCCCTATAGAATCTAGCGGACTGCAAATGTCAGGATATTGTGACGACAGAAGGGCACAACGTGTGTACATAGTATTCGGATAGATAGATAGATAAATAGATAGATGGTAGATGATAGATAGATAATACTATAGATATATAGATAATACTATAGATATATAGATAATACTATAGATAGATATATAAATAGATAATACTATAGATAGATAATGCTACAGATAGATAATACTATAGATATATAGATAATACTATAGATATATATATAGATAATACTATAGATAGATAATACTATAGATAGATAAATACTATAGATAGATAATACTATAGATAGATAGATAGATAGATAGATAGATAATATTATAGATAGATAAAATATTTAAAGAGACACTGAACTCATATTTTTTCTTTTATGATTCAGATAGAGCATGCAAGTTTAAGCAACTTTCTAACTTACTCCTATTATCAATTTTTCTTCGTTTCTCTTGCTATCTTTATTTGAAAAAGAAAGTCCAGCACCTTGGAATGTATCCACCAATCAGCAAGAACAACCCGGGTTGTTCACCAAAATGGGCCGGCATTTAAACTTACATTCTTGATTTTCAAATAAAGATACCAAGAGAATGAAGAACATTTGCTAATATGAGTAAATTAGAAAGATGCTTAAAATTGCATGCTCTATCTGAATAACAAAAGAAAAAAATTGGGTTCAGTGTCCCTTTAAGTAGCCAAAATAAATGTACATTATCTATCTATCTATCTATCTATCTATCTATATATATATATATATATATATATATATATATATATATATATATATATATATATATATACACACACACACACACACACACACTCACATACAAACATATATAAAAGCAATGTTTTCCACAAAAAGTGTCTGGTGACATTATAAAGATGCCGGGTAGAGGGCAGTGTAATAGTTTCTAATATTATATCATTTGCTATCCAAAGTACATATTAATTGCATAATTTAACATAAATGTATTTATTGATAATTTGTGCAGTAAAACATTTTTAATATTAGCTATTTTTAGCTTATGATTGTCTAAGATTTTCACCGTGTGGTCAGTTAAATCAGCCAGGTTGTGCACCCAATAAAAAGGTCATGGGGAGAACACTGTAAACACACACACACACACACACACACACACACACATATATATATATATAAAATACGCTTTTTTATTTTGCTATAGTAATGGCAAAGCAATAGAAATAAGATAAAGAAACACAACACTATATGTAACTCTGTTTATTAAAGCAAATTGAGCTATTCAGGAGATTCAGCAATGTATGCTACTCCAGATAAAATATACCAAATCTAATTTTCTCTATGGTGTTTTTATATTTGCCTTTCAAAATTGTTTCTAACCCATGATCCTCTAGTCCCGTATTCTTGCCCTCACGTTGGGTTACAGAATGATTATGTTGCCGTTGCAAGTTTCTGACTCGTTGCAGATGACAGAGAGAGAAAAACCTTGACCCGTTTCCTGTGTAGTTTTTTTTTTTTGGCCACATGTGAAAGCTCTCGTTTTATTCATGAGCTGCCTTTAATTCAAGTACACTTAAACTCCAACACAAAGCAGCCAAGTGCTCTGCTCTCTCCATTACGCTCCCGTACAGGAAGGCTCATTGTGCAAATATAAGACAGGAAGACACAGTAACCTGCACAGATACAAGCCAACCCAATTAGCCAAACGCACAAACAGCTCTTATCCCTCAGAGGTTTAAGGAGAGTCTTTTTCAAACCTCCAATAAAGCAAACCTTACTGAGCCACTCGATATTGATTAGGCTGTGTTGAAAAGAAAATGTTTTGGCATCACAAACAAACTGCCCCAGTCATTTGGGCATTTATCGCACTTTAGATCATCTGCTTCAAAGTGACAACTGAGAACAAAGTTTTCAGGAAACACAAGATATTTTTATTTTTAAATAAAGTAAAAATAAATAGCAGGAATTATTGGCAAAATGTTAGCGTTAAAAGCATCAGTGTATAATCGTAAAGCAATATCTTTAAAGGGACATGATTTGGATAGAACATACAATTTTAAACAACTTTACTTCTATTATCAAATTTGCTTCGTTCTCTTGTTATCTTTTTCTGAAGGAACAGCATTGCACTACTGGCAGTTAGCTGAACACATCTAGTTAGCCAATCGCAAGACAAATGTGTGCAGGCGCCAATCGGAATCTAGCTAGGCTATGTGCGTATTTTTCAGTAAGGGATGCCAAGATAACCAAGCACATTTGAAAATAAAAAGTGTCTTAAAATGAAATGCTATATTAGAATCATGCAAGTTTAATTTTGACTTTCTTATACCTTTAAAGGGACATGTTACCTAAATGCTGAATCGTTTAAAAATGATGCAGCATATCTGTAAAAGGTTGACTAGAAAATATCACATGATCACCTTTATATAAAAAAATAAGATATTTTACTTAATTTCCTCAAAAGCTACATCCCATTGTAAAGAGATTTTAAGCATCCAATCGGGTTGCTAGCAGTGGCGGATCCAGGGGGGGGGCAACAGGGCAATTGCCCCCCCCGAGAATATAGTGAGAGAGGGCTTCCTGCAGTTCTAGTAGGGCGGCAGTTTTGGGGGAACGGCAAAGTGTCACAACTGCATATTTTTATTTTATTTATTTTTTTCCTGTAAATTTAAAAAACTTTTTTTTGTTATGCGGTCACGTGACCCGGTTTTTTGCCGAGGTCACGTGACGTTTCTGTTACTTCCGCCGCCCGCCTTCCTGTCCCAGACTGTTGCCGACTTGCCGCACATTGATGGAGGGAGACACGCACATGCGCACGTGATCTCCCTCCCAGGGCAGTGAGGATCGCACACATGAGGACGCATGATTGCAGCAGAGCAGACAGTGTGAGTGGGATCGTCGCAGATTGCACAGGAGTTGACAGTCACTGACTGGAGGCCGGAGCGGAGAGGACTGGTGAGGAGGGAGGGGGCCAGCAGGGCAGGGGTGGCCAGGCGGGAGGACTGATGAGGAGGGGGCTGATGAGCGTGGTGCCGGTGATATAGTGTAAAAGAGTCTAAGACCGTGGACTTGATAGTAAGACCGTGACGACTCACTGGAAAAGCAATGTTTAGTTCCTACCTGGCTGGTATGCATGACATGCATACCAGCCAGCCAAGCCAGGTAGGAACTAAACATTGCTTTTCCAGTGAGTCGTCACGGTCTTACTATCAAGTCCACGGTCTTAGACTCTTTTACACTATATCACCGGCACCACGCTCATCAGCCCCCTCCTCAAATTGCATGATCGATGTTTTGTGTAAAAAAGTGACTAATTTTCTTTTAAGCCTGACTACCTACCCCAGCAGGAAATCTCCTAGTAGCAGCCATGAAATCCGTGCTTGCAAAGCATCTGTTATTTTGGGCAGTAACAGTTGTTTTAAATAGTCTTTGTCTTTTTCACACAATAAATGCATGGCCATTGACTCGGTGCTGATAAATGCATACTAGGCATTCACAGTCCCCCAGATAAACTGTTCATGTGGCACTGTGGCAGTGCTTATTTTATTTCAGTAGAACTGGGTTGGGATTTGGGATTATAGTTTCCTGTTGTCTAACATAACATCTAATTGTGTTGCTGTCATCTTCTGATAGCATGTTTATTGTAGTTATTGTCTATTTCGTTTATAAGATGCCATTTTATATGTAAATATTAAAGAGCACAAGCTTCAGTTTCAGAACTGTTTAAATTGCTCAGTTTTATGGAAAACTTTGAAAACCCAATTGCACCATAAAATGTTCTTTATTTTTATTTTTTTAGGGCAGATTATCTGTCTGTAAAACAAGTTGATGTCACAATTTTAGTTTACATTTGTTGGAACTGTTTGGATTTCCAGGAAGGGGTGTGTCTTACTATAAAGAATCAAAATCTCTTATTAAATGTGTTTTATATGTAAAAAAAAAAAAATCTTTGTTGGGTGTAAATTATCTTTAGACCCTAACATGTTTTGTGGAAATTTAAAATTTTTATCTTTTTGAGAGGTGGAATCTGGTTGTGTATATGCAAGTAAGCCCCTTACTCAAAATGATTTAAATCTGTATGTTGGGAACCAAGCCAGTCATGTGGAAGTATTTTTGCAAAATAGCTGTTAGGGGTATTCATGGGGAATTTTGTGTATGAGTGTATATATGTATGTGTGTGTGTGTGTGTGTGTGTGAGTGGCTGTGTGTGTGTGGGGGGAGAGGGGCTGTGTGTGGGGGGAGAGGGGCTGTGTGTGGGGGGAGAGGGGCTGTGTGTGGGGGGAGAGGGGCTGTGTGTGTGGGAGAGGGGCTGTGTGTGTGGGAGAGGGGCTGTGTGAGGGAGAGGGGTTGTGTGTTTATATATATATATATATATATATTCAAATTACACCATGACCAAAAAATATTATGGCCGAAAAACAGCCTAAAACTTAGGGTGGGTAGGGGGTGGGGGGACAAAAAAATCTGGAAGTGCCCCTCCCGAGACCAGGCTCTGGATCCGCCACTGGTTGCTAGTACCAGGACTTGCAAGAGAACGTGCATCTGGCATGTGCAGGCACAGTCACTTTATTTTCCTCCTCAGATTAAGGAAGTTTACTATGAAATGTTGCTAAATGATGGAGAAATCCCAAAAGATCACAGTAAAGCAAGGTGTGAACTCAGGACTGATTATGCTGATTGGCTGCTGTTTGTTTTATCCTTTTTACCATGCAAATAAAGGTAAAAAGAGTAGCTGAAGGAAAACGGCTCACAGAACACTTACTCTGGTGAGCTGAATAAATGTTATGATAAAATATCTTTCTTTTTCACATAGAGATGTCCATGTGATATTTTCTAATCAGCATTTTACAGATACCACTGTTCTCCACAAAAAAATATGAAGTTCAAGTACAAAACCTCAAATCTGGAATTTCTAAATCCAAACCTTTTAATTGATATTTTTACAAACAATAGAATTATCAAAAAATACTATTTTCCTGCCTATAAGTCACAATCTTCTCTAGCTGTGTCTTTGGTTTGGTTTTTGTGTTCTAAAATGCAATAGTCTATACAAAATCAACTATTACCTTTCAGATTACAGTACTGTACTAGCTTTTTGATGGTACTATATATGCAAAAAGAATTAAAAATGATATAAATCTACCTTAAGCTTACATGTATAAGCTGTATATGACAGGTAAATATTGCCTGAATGACATACAATATGGCGGTTTACACTAAGTTCCATCCCTTCTCCAAACTGTCCCATTTTACAGCTGCAGATATACAAAAATCCAAACTATTCCAAAATACAAAACTTTTCCAGTCCCAAGTACTTTGGAAAAAGGGTTTTCTACCTGTAGTAGCATTATGATGTAGGCGAGTGGGGGGGAGTGTAATGTTTTGCAATATTATAATATTTTCTGTTATTTATAAATGTTACTTAACCCTTTCATGACCGGGCTAAAAATTGAAATCACTCGATCGTGCAAAAGAGTGCGAGATTTCAATTATGGGATTGGGTCTGGGGGGCGTCCCTAAGACACTAGGAACGCTCTCCAGACCACGATCAAATCCTGCAAGCCTAGTAGGCTTCAGGAAAGCCGTTTGCGATGAGGTTGTATTCCGTCATAACAGCTTTAAAGCCCAGTGCCATTGTGACGGAATACAACGGCATAACGGCATTAAAAGGTTAAAGGGATAGTAAACCTAAATATTTTATTTCATGATTCAGATAGAGCAGGCAATTTTAAGCAACTTTCTAATTTACTCCTAGTATCAATGTTTCTTTGTTCTCTTGGTATATTTATTTAAAAAAGCAGGAATGAAAACATTGAAGCCGGTCTATTTTGGTTCAGTACCCTGGATAGGGCTTTCTGATTGGTGGCTACATTTAGCCATCCAATCAGCAAGCGCAACCCAGGTTCGGAACCTAAAATGGGCCAGCTCCAAAGCTTTTATCCTGCAATTTTTAAATAAAGATACCAAGAGAACGAAGAAAAATTGATAATAGGAATAAACTAGAAAGTTGCTGAAAATTGCATGCTCTATCTGAATTGCTTAGACACCTTTATTTCCAGTTAGACAATGTCAATGTAACAAAAGAGAAATGTAAATGTTTTACAATCATAAATAGTTACATAAACTATTTCATTTTGCAAGTGTGTTTCTGAAGAGTTACAGTAGTAATTTTTTATTTCTGTGTTGTTAGCAGTTTGTGTTAGATGTTCAAGATATAATGTATGTAGCCAAGTTATATCAAAGACAATACTTATCATATATGTCTACACATTGCAAACCTTAAATTCTCCGGTTTTATTTAAACATTAATGTTAAATACCTAACCTACATCTAGAGACTTACCAACTGCCAATATCTTGGGCCTTATCACATGCCAATCTACTTATATAGTAAACAGCAGGCCCTTTGTCTAGTCATTTCCAGTGACCGTATGTTTTGTCATCCTCATAAAACCAGAAAATATTCAAGACTTCCTTACATGCGCCAAAAAGTTTATGGTGTATTTATACTCAGTTGCAACTGTGGCTAATTTTATGTAGGCAAAACAACTGATGTTGCCCATATTAGGATGACAAACCATTGGCCTGCTATGCATACTATCCTGAACACACGGAAAAGTAACCAGCCAGTTGCTAAATATTATATGGAGGCTGGACATACTGTGAGTAACTTGAGGTTTACAATTATAGACCATGTTTTCCCGTTGAAAAGAGGTGGAGATTGACACAAGAGGTTATTACAGTTGGAAGCCTGGTGGATTTACAGGTAAAGTACTCTCCATACACATGGACTGGGCATTTAAACTGGCATTGTTTTTTTTTTGGAGAGACAATTTTCCATTGTAGTGCAATTTAATGAGATAAAAGTGTAAAAATTAAATTGAAGTAATAATGTATAAAGTTTAACAATAAAAAATATCTTAGTTTCAAAAAAATTTCGGTTAGATACTTTTCACTATGCGCCCAGAGACCTTTGTATGTTTTTTAGTGGCGCTTCACTGAAAAAAACCCCCACTAAATTATTTCATAAAATCATCATAACACTGCAAACTGTTGACTATGATTCTGCTCTGAAGTCCAATTTTGACCATTTAAAGTTTTACTTACATGATCAAATGATTTTATCTACTGCTCATGTTTATCTATAACAGGGCATGCATGTAGCTGAGAGAAGTGTTCACTTATTTGGTGTTCCAGACATGTTAAGAGCCAGATTGCTTATTAACAAACCGTTGTCGTTATGCGGACCCCAACCTGTGTGTGAAATAAAACCTGTGCTTGTCATGATGTAGGATCGACAATCAGAATCTGTTGTCAGTGATCTGCTGACACAAGAGGCTGCAATAGTTGGTTGCATAGTGGTCAGCATTCCCACGGCTTCAATAGAGTGCCTTTGAAATCGCCATAAACACGTGTGATAATATCACAAAGCCTAACCAGGAAGTCTAGGTAGTTGGAAAAATATGGAGAGGGAAGCTCATTAAAATCCCTCAATTTTAACCACTCTTAGCAGCTACAGGCATCCAAGACCCTTCATTTAAAAGAGAATTACACCAAGCCCACCAAAAAAAATAATTGTTACAAATACACTACATGGTGCTTTAATGGGTAGGGAATCTTTAGGGATGAAGTTTATTCTATAGTAGTTTATATTATATCAAATTTGGCTCCACTGGATAACAATACAGTATGGTGATCACAGTAGCAACATTGGTCACTTGGCTATTTTTAATGTTATTACGTTAAATTGTAACAATAATATTATATTTTGAATCTGCTGAGGCTGCTGAAAAGAAAAAATATATATAATTTGAGTGGTTTACTCACTAAAATATGACTTACAATAGCATTTACCCATTAACTGCTGAGCCCATTCCTCCACTGTGCTAAGATGATTTGGAGTTTTTAAATGCTGCTCACAATTAAACCTGTATATATTCTATATAGTTCTGTTCAGCAGACCGAACAAATTAAAATTCTAGCTTTATTTTATTTATATTTGATTACATGTGAGAACTCTACAACAAAATTTTAATAAACAAGGTTGTAAAAAAACATAATTTATGCTTACCTGATAAATTTATTTCTCTTGTAGTGTATCCAGTCCACGGATCATCCATTACTTGTGGGATATTCTCCTTCCCAACAGGAAGTTGCAAGAGGATCACCCACAGCAGAGCTGCTGTATAGCTCCTCCCCTCACTGCTATATCCAGTCATTCGACCGAAACAAGCCGAGAAAAGGAGAAACCATAGGGTGCAGTGGTGACTGTAGTTTAATTAAAATTTAGACCTGCCTGAAAAGGACAGGGCGGGCCGTGGACTGGATACACTACAAGAGAAATAAATTTATCAGGTAAGCATTGTGACAGACCCTTCAGTCAGGACTGAAAGTGTTAACTTTATTTTCTAACCACAAGTGGCTGGCTCCAGCTACAATCTAATTAATGCTTAGCATTCTATTGTTTGATCACCCCCAGAGAGAAACGCCTAAGTGATAAGGAGAGTCAAGAGTGTCCTGTGGTTGAAGTGTTTAAGTAATATAATCCTATTGTATCATGTCAAGGGCGCTTCTCCCTTTTATCTAATGTACAACATTCTTTCAACCCCCATCTGAGGGGGGGTCAAAAACCTGTATAAATCTGTGTGCTGCCTTCAAATAAAGATGTCATTCTGTTTTAAACCTGAAACTGGCTGGGTTGTGAATTGCTGATTGTCTATGCAGGACATTGTTCATCTGGGGTTAACCCTTGGTACACAGTTGGTACCGTAACATTGGTGGCAAGCGACGGAATGAACCTTATCGCCCAGAAGAGCAACTACACATGCCAGTAACCTCAGGAAGAGGGGGATTATTACAATACTGACTAAGATGGAAAGAGTACCAGGGACAGAAGGAACCAATGGGCCCAGCATAGCAGACAGAACCCCCGCAGAAGCAAGCTTTGATCGGGCGGTTAAAATAAGACTGGCACATTATGGCCCCAACCCATCTGTGGAAATTATCGACCGGGTCATAGCAGCTGTGGAGGCCAACCTACTTCACCAAAGCGGCGCTGCAGCAAACCCAGTGGAAAAGAGAAAAGTAAATTTTGCAGCTTTTAAAAACTTCCTGGAAACAGAAGGAGAGATTGATGGGTACCTTGCGGATTTTGAGAGGCAATGTGCACTACACAAGGTACCCGCAGAGGACTGGGTCATGATATTATCCGGAAAATTATCCGGCCGGGCCAGTGAGGCTTTTCGGGCCATTCCAGATGAGGAAGTCGGGGATTATAATACTGTAAAAGAGGCTCTGCTCTCCAGGTATGCGGTTACACCGGAGGCATACCGGAGGCGGTTCAGAGACACTGTTAAATTGGCTGGTGATTCCTAACTTGAGTGGGCATGTAAGGTGCACCGCACAGCAGCTCACTGGATAGCGGGGTGCCAAGCCGTATCTGGGGAAGAGGTGCTGCAGCTATTCCTGTTGGAACATTGCTTCGACAAGTTACCCGCAGGAGTTCGAGAGTGGGTTCGGGACCGTAAACCCTCCACCCTGCATGAAGCGGCTCGCTTGGCAGATGAGTATACGGATGCCCGCAAACTGGACACTGCTACCACTAAGCCCCCTGCCAGAGTGGAGTACAGACCCCCAGTCACCCCAGCACCTGCCAGTTACCAACCCCCAACGCACCGCTATACCACACGGTCTCGGGCCACGAACTACCCTCAGAGAGCCCGGTTCAATTCGCGGGGCTACTCACAACCTATTCGGTGCTTTGGATGTAAGCAACTAGGGCACAAAAGACCAGAGTGTCCCCTAAACGCAGCGAACCAAGCACAGTCCTGGAGAAGACCCGCCGGCAGAATCCCACGTAACCCTCAGCCTGCGGCCCGCTACGTAGAGGCGCAAGAATGCTGGGGCATACTACATGAGGCAGACCTTGTGCAAGCTGCCCACCGGAATAACCGGCAACTGGTTAAAGTGAATGGGAAGGAGGTCAGTGGTCTACGGGATACTGGTGCTACCATGACCTTGCTTCGAAAGAACTTGGTGTCTGAGAAACAGCACACAGGAGACACTGTGGCTGTGAGGGTAGCAGGGGGCACTGTGTTCCGCCTGCCTGTTGCCAGGGTGCATTTGGATTGGGGAGGGGGCGCTAGACCTGTGAATGTGGGGGTCATGAAGGATTTACCAGCTGATGTTCTCCTTGGAAATACCTTGGTCCCCCTTGTTTCTGCCTATGCTCCCATGGGTCCCGCTGATGTTAACCCTGTGACTACCCGTGCTCAGATCCGTGCAGCAGAGACTGACCCCCCTGCTGCTAAGCCCCAGGACGCTGAGCTCAGTAAATCTCTATCCGCTATTGATATGTGGGAGTCACGTTACAATGCGCTGATGAAGGAGAAGAGTCACGTAGAGGATAAAATGGTCACGTTAAATAATCATGTAACAGTGCTAGCGGGAGAGAAGAGGAGTGCAGAGGAAAAAGCACGTTTAGAACAGGAATCTCTGCTAGACAAGCTGCACCGACAGACTGCAGAAAACACCAGCTTGAGAGTGGAACATGAAACATTAAGGACAAACTTAGTGACACTGGAGGAGAAGCTGACGCTGGCTCATAGGGAGGTGCAGCAACTCAAGGGCACCCTATGTCAGTATGAAGGGATTGTGGATACCTATAAAGAGCAGGTACAAAAACCACGTAAAGAAGCCGATGATATTTTGAAGGACTGTTTAGCCCTAGTCAGGGCACTGAAGAGGTTGAACCCTTATTTATACAGACAGGGATTCTCTCTCATAACGGGAATACAGATGGATTGTCCCAGCAAACTGACATGCCTACCACCCCTTAGTCCGGTCATCCCCAGGTTGACCCGCAAAAGGGTCAAGCCGGGTCTGCCGGAGTGTTCCACAAGGGGGGAGCTATGTGACAGACCCTTCAGTCAGGACTGAAAGTGTTAACTTTATTTTCTAACCACAAGTGGCTGGCTCCAGCTACAATCTAATTAATGCTTAGCATTCTATTGTTTGATCACCCCCAGAGAGAAACGCCTAAGTGATAAGGAGAGTCAAGAGTGTCCTGTGGTTGAAGTGTTTAAGTAATATAATCCTATTGTATCATGTCAAGGGCGCTTCTCCCTTTTATCTAATGTACAACATTCTTTCAACCCCCATCTGAGGGGGGGTCAAAAACCTGTATAAATCTGTGTGCTGCCTTCAAATAAAGATGTCATTCTGTTTTAAACCTGAAACTGGCTGGGTTGTGAATTGCTGATGGTCTATGCAGGACATTGTTCATCTGGGGTTAACCCTTGGTACACAGTTGGTACCGTAACATTAGCATAAATTATGTTTTCTCTTGTTAAGTGTATCCAGTCCACGGATTATCCATTACTTGTGGGATACCAATACCAAAGCTAAAGTACACGGATGATGGGAGGGACAAGGCAGGAACTTAAACGGAAGGAACCACTGCCTGTAGAACCCTTCTCCCAAAAACAGCCTTCGAAGAAGCAAAAGTATCAAATTTGGAAAATTTGGAAAAAGTATGAAGGGAAGACCAAGTTGCAGCCTTGCAAATCTGTTCAACAGAGGCCTCATTTTTAAAGGCCCAGGTGGAAGCCACAGCTCTAGTAGAATGAGCTGTAATCCTTTCAGGAGGCTGCTGTCCAGCAGTCTCATAGGCTAAACGGATTATACTCCGAAGCCAAAAAGAAAGAGAGGTTGACGAGGCCTTCTGACCTCTCCTCTGTCCAGAGTAAACAACAAACAGGTTAGATGTTTGGCGAAAATCTTTAGTAGCCTGTAAGTAAAACTTCAAGGCACGGACTACGTCTAGATTATGCAAAAGACGTTCCTTCTTTGAAGAAGGATTAGGACATAATGATGGAACAACAATCTCTTGATTGATATTCTTGTTAGAAACCACCTTAGGTAAAAACCCAGGTTTTGTACGCAGAACAACTTTATCTGAATGAAAGATCAGATAAGGAGAATCACAATGTAAGGCAGATAACTCCGAGACTCTTCAAGCCGAGGAAATAGCCATCAGAAAAAGAACTTTCCATGAAAGAAGTTTGATATCAATAGAATGAAGGGGTTCAAACGGAACCCCTTGAAGAACTTTAAGAACCAAGTTTAAGCTCCATGGAGGAGCAACAGGTTTAAACACAGGCTTAATTCTAACTAAAGCCTGACAAAATGCCTGAACGTCGAGGGGGCGGAGCTAACCGCCAAGCTGGAGAGACGTGTTTAGAGAGAGCTCCTTACTACCTACCTAAAAATAGCTATAAAACAGCTGTTTAAAATTGCTTTTTTCTTATCTCTGGAGGAGAACCTTCAATATTTTATACTCCTGCTAGCTGGAAATAACCTGATTGCACCGAGACAGCTGTCCTACCCACTAGCAGAAGATCTTCAGCCTCCCCACACTGAGGCCTGTCCCGACCTAAACTAGTAAAGATACCCGACTGATCGCTGCAACAAAGGCAGAGCATACCAGATATCTTGGCACACAGCCCCACTCGCGGGTAAAAGAGGGTTCGACTCAACCGCTACTGCTGCCCGGAGGGTCGGGGCTCCGCTCCGGTGCAGCAGGCAGTGGACAGTGGCAGAACTCCTGGGAGGGACCAGAGATCCAGCGCACACAAAAGCCGCACCGGCCAACGAGACTCACCTCTGACTATCTTTCCTGTCTGGGGGTGAGGGAGAGACCCGTGTAGGACTAGAGGGTGAAAACCTGAGAGACCGGAGACCCTAAATCACGCCGCAACTTCTTTGGCGCGAACCGCCGCCATCTTGTGCCTCTGTGGTGCGGACCTAGCGAGACGTCCAAGCTGCAGAGACCAGGTGAGAAGGATGATTAAGACAGCCTAAGTCCTTGTTGCCTTACCCGGTTGCACACACTTGACCCGCTCCACGCCTGCTAGCAATTAGAAAGTTACGCAGATAACTTCAACATATCCCAGAGTGAGGCCACATAACAGCTTATTAACGCAGCACCATATATACTCAAAGGTGTAACAAACTGGGCGACACTCTACCCTATTGCCCTTAAACAGCAGAAACTCCTCTTGCCTACTACAGAACAGGACCACTTAACGTCCATTGGCCCATCTATTTACCACTTAACAGACTAGGCCATTATTAAAACAGAATCTCCTGGCTCATTCTCTGGAGAGCCAGTACATAACTACCCTGTATGGCTCCCTTAAGAACTGACTTTCCTGCAGAGGTCAATAACCTTACACTTTTGAGATTACTATACATAACACCCTATACAGCACATGCTGTACTTGAAATTAGAACATATACCATAGAGGAAAGACCTCCTGGGTACCTACCCCTCTACTTTCACCTGGACAGGACACTTGTCAGCTACAGTAGGCTTTAACCTCTCTCCCTACCATTTCCCACCTGACTTCGCAGGTGGGTCATATCCTCATTCCCTTATCCCACTTTGTCGAGAGGAGACGCATCCCCTAGGGAGAGGGGTGCATAATCAAGACTATCGCAGCTTTCTGACAAGCTCTCATAAATAAGAGGTAAAAACTACATAAAATACATCCATTGCACAAGAAGACATTATTTTTTTTTCTCTTTTCTACCGCTGATGTAACCAGCAGTGCAGGACAAAGCTTTCGACCAGCAGACCTCTAGGCCACGTAGCTCTCAAGAGGACATATATTTTCATTTAAAAAGCAAAACTTTTAACAGCATGTAACTAAACCCCAAGTGTTTGTGGCCCCGCCGGGTAATGTACCATCATTAGCATATGTGAAGTAAGCAGGCCCTCCACAGTGATACATACGTGCCAATAAAAAGTCTTGTGTCTCACAGCAGCAGGATGTCGCAAGCCTACAAAAGGAAACAGAAGCCCCAAGCCACACCAAAGAGAACTGTTGCTGATCACTTCCAACACCATACTAACGCCCCCCAACCGGGCTCAGATGATGAATACTCAGATGTCGGGAGTGCTTCAGACACTCAGTCTGAATCATTACTAAAACAGAAAGCAACACAAGTTCTGAGAACGTCCGATAGCCCCAATAATAATATGATAGAAGCCATCCAGTCCCTATTATCTTCTCACCATGACTACCTGACCAAGAGATTTGACAGGTCTCATGCGGATTTAAAGAGAGATATTGGCCTCATAGGGGAGCGAACAGACGGGCTAGAACGCAAACAGGAAGACCTAGCAATAGATCACACCAACCTACTCGGATACTCCCAATCTCTAGCCATTCAAATCACAGATCTAGAGTTAAAACTGGCAGATCTAGAAGATAGATCTCGCCGTAACAATATTCGCATTAAAGGCATCCCGGAATCAGTTCTACCACAGGACCTAGAAAAATATCTTCAGGGCCTATTTGAAGCAGTACTGGGACCTGCAACAGGTTCTGAAACCCTTATAGATAGAGCCCACCGGGCCCTTAGAGCTCGCTCTGCAGATGGAGGCCAGCCAAGGGACGTCATAGCGAGGCTCCACTACTACACTTACAGAGAAAAAATATTCAGAGCTCTAGCCAGAGATAAACGCCTACCTGAAGAGTATGCCGGTCTGCAAGTCTATCCTGACCTTTCCACCCACACGCTGCAGATTC
Source organism: Bombina bombina (assembly GCF_027579735.1). Taxonomy (NCBI): domain Eukaryota; kingdom Metazoa; phylum Chordata; class Amphibia; order Anura; family Bombinatoridae; genus Bombina; species Bombina bombina. The sequence goes on along the minus strand of NC_069507.1, from coordinate 204,102,154 downwards.
GCAGACACTACCAGCCCTTGACAAAAATACTGAGGGAGAAAGAATTAAGATACAGATGGGGTTTCCCAGTACGCCTCTTCATCACCAAAGATGGTCAGCAATATATGGCTTCCACTCCACAACAAGCCCGTGAATTACTCCAAAAATGGAACTTACTCCCTGCTGACGGAGAGGATCACTCTTCTGCCCCGGGATCGACTACTGGTCTAAGAGCATCAGCTCCACCATGGAAGCCTTTACCACAAAGACCCCCTAGCGCTGCTGGACATTCTAATGAGACCTTCAAGAAGCACAGAGACCTTACTGGCCCACACCAAGACTCAGACCCATAGAGAGCCTGCTTTTATGTGTTATGTTATACGTTTTCTACTTCATACTACCTCTGCTAGAACTCCTAAGAGAAACAACCAACTCATCACGGGAGGGAACATTCCTTAACCCCTGAAAATCTATCTCATGGATTGAAAAGAATGAAGACGGGTGAGATCTAAGCTATTATATAGTGTAGTTTACTTGTTTTTTTTTGCATGGGCACTTATAATAGACTTTAGACATGTTCGTTTTTTCTGGCTCTCATATTATGGTTCACATGTACACTGTTATGGTCTATTATCACAATGGACACTTATCATAGACTCCCATGTATGTTTTGTCACTGCTTATCTCTACAATGGACACTTATTAGAGACTTTAAACATGGGTATTCTCTTCTTTTATTGTCCACATATATACTGTTATTCATTATATAAGTTATAGGAATTGACTATGTTTGTCTCTTGTTATTGAATCACATGTTTATTCCTGATATTATAGAGCCTAATTATACACTTAAAAAATTGAATACCCCCAGACTTACCTACCTGACCATCCCAGATATCCGAGCATGACGGAAGTTGAGCTTAGACCAAACCTACCCCTAAATAATATGGCCATCTCTCCTGAGAGGATTTATCATTAGCTGACTTTGCCCTATGACCAGACCATGTTTTAATTCTCCCTGTAACACCTTATCCTATATAGAGATTGTCGAGATATTTTATTTCACTCCCTTACAGGCCTAATATGAGAGGGCTACCCCAACCCTGCTGAGATCTTTACTGACAGGCCCTGGCTAATGCGGTTCACTGACTTTTAGCTAGCGACTCATGGCCTAGTGAATCATACCATAACCTTAGCCCCGAATGTCCATACCACCATTAGGGAGATCTTGACTATATAGTACATAGAGTGTATTGTTGGGCGGGAAACGTTTAGTGATACCTAACAGGGGAGTGGTGATTGTGGAGTTTTCAATCACTCGATGTTGGGTTATCAAACATAACCCACAGTTCCTCCTGTTGAAATTGAAATTAATGTTTTGTTGGGAGGTTTACAGAGTTAATTGTTATTTTATATATGACATGCATGTTTCACATTTGTCTCTTCAGCTTTACTTTCTTTCTTCTCATCTTGCCTATTTCTCTCTCTTCCTTTCTTTCTTCTCTTTTCTTCTTGTTACATATGGCTCCAAACCGGCGGGGCCATGAACCCCTCTCCGCTTAGCTCCCCCCCAATTTATTAGTTGTGCCCCACTGGCATAGACCAGTAGGTGCACTCATTGCGAAAGTGTAAGCTCACCACTTTCAGCCAGTAACTGAGGTTCCTTAATTACTACATACCACTTCTCTCGTTCCAAAAACGTTCCACGAGCCCCTAGACCCCACTATAAACGCCCAGACCTCTGTAATTCTTAACTAGAATACACCTGCACTCCGATCAACTCAGGGAGTCTCGCCCACACCCCCAAAATGATCCCTATACGCATAGCCACGCTGAACGCGCAAGGCCTTAACTCTCCCACTAAGAGAAAACTATTACAGCAATATGCCCTGTTACACAAGGTTCACATTATGTTCCTACAAGAGACTCATTGGATGGGGGAGCCCCGTGTTTCTGGACTCTCCCAGCACTACCCAGTTTGTGAAACCGCTTCTAACCTAGAAAGTAAAAACAAAGGAGTTGCCATCTTGATTAGTAGAGAAATGTCATTTAAATTGGAATATGTTGAAAGAGACAGTGAGGGCAGATTTTTGATTCTCATCTGCTCACTCAATAACTCACTATTTACGTTGGTATCATTGTACGCACCCAACTCCAAGCAGATCCCATTCCTCCGTAAACTTTTAACACACATAGATCAGATTAAGAGGGGACACCTAGTAATAGGGGGAGACTTCAACATGGTCTGGAACCCAACCACTGACAAACAGTCCTCTGTTGCAAAGCATTCTGAGAGAAACACCTCTTCTATCTCCAATGCCTTTCGAAAACTTATATACCAGCATAACCTCTATGACGCCTGGAGGTGCTTAGCGCCCTCAGTGAAAGACTTCACGCATCATTCAAAGGCCCATAACTCGTACTCCAGACTGGACTATATATTCTGTGACTCATGGTCCTTGGACCAATTTGTCAACCCCAATATTAGACCATGCACGTGGTCAGACCATGACATGGTCTACCTAGACTTCACTAAGTTACAAGCTTCCATTAATAGACCCCCATGGAAACTCTCGGAGCAATGGCTATCGGAAATAGAGCTCCCTGCACTCCAAGAGACTGTACAGGAATTTCTGTCACATAATGACTCAGGACTCACTGATATCACTATGGTGTGGGCCGCCCTCAAAGCGTACCTGCGGGGACACTTTATAAAAAAAGCAGCCAGATTACGTAAAGAGGCTGGCCAACCCCTAGCGAAATTGTATGGAGATCTCCGAATCCTAGAGCAGGAGAATAAAACAAGCCCAAACGCTCAGATGGCCTTCAAATAGGACTCAACAGAGATGAAATCTCCAAAAGAGACTTATCACGGGTCCAGGAAAACCTACATAAGCTCAAGCAGCTATACTACCACAAGGGCAATAGAGCAGACAAACTCCTAGCCAATAAGCTCCGCAAGCACACACTGCAGAAAAGGATACCCTGCATTTCATAGAGTGAAGGCGTAGTATATTCCCCTAAAGAAATTGGATCAGCTTTCGCTGATTACTACTCCTCCCTATACAACATTGGGAACTCGAAAGCAGCTAGCGACCCTAAACATGTTAATATCTCCAGGTTCTTGGAGAGCTTGCCTGTGCCCACCCTATCTGTGGATTCCAGGGCCGAACTGGAACGACAGTTCACCTTACCGGAAGTCAAAGGAGCTATAAAAGACCTAGCTCCTCATAAGGCACCCGGACCAGATGGGTTCACGGTAACGTTCTACCGAGAGCTCTGCCCAATCATATCTCCGGTACTACTTCGACTGTTCCAGAGTGTAGCGACCAGGGGCGCCTTCCCGGCAAAATTCCTGGAGGCGAATATCACCACTATCCACAAAGAGGGTAAGGACCCACTATTGTGCTCCAGTTACAGACCCATATCGCTTATTAATGTCGACGCCAAAATATATGCCAAAATATTGGCAAACCGATTAGGGAAACATCTGCACACAATTATACACCTCGACCAAGTAGGTTTTGTCCAGGGGAGGCAGGGAACTGACAATACCCGACGCCTTTTAAATATATATTCAGAGGCAATAGACATGGGACTCCCTATACTCACCCTGTCACTTGACGCCGAGAAGGCCTTAGACAGGGTCAGATGGGCCTACCTATTCCAGACACTTTCAGCGTTTGGCGTGCCGGACCCGTTTATCACCGCGACTAAAGCACTGTATTCAACCCCAACCGCAGTTGTTAGGGGAGTGGGATTCTGCTCCCCTAAAATTACAATTAGTAATGGAACCAGACAGGGGTGCCCTCTCTCCCCTTTACTGTTCGTTCAAGCTATCGAACCCCTAGCAATTGCAATTAGAGAATTGACACTGATCCATGGGGTACAGATGCATGACACCCCCCAAAAGCTCGCACTCTTTGCTGACGATCTTACGATATTCCTTTCGGACCCAGTATATTCTCTCCCTCCCTTGATGGCCCCTTTTGAACAATTTGGAGACATCTCCTATTACAAATTAAATGTGACCAAAACGGAGGCTTACTCCATCAATATCCCTCAGAATGAGAGAGACGAGATCCAGCGCCTCTATTCTTTCAAGTGGTCCTGCAGGGGGATCCGCCACTTGGGAGTCTTTCTCTCTCATAAAAAGTCTGTGGTGATCAAGGAAAACTTTGAAACACTACTAGCAAAGGTCACCTCAGAAATTAATTCAAAGAGATATTGCGATGTATCTTGGATGGGCAGGGTAGCAGCCCTTAAAATGATGATCCTACCAAAGCTCACCTACCTATTTCGCTGTATCCCGATACCAGTCCCGGGGGCGCTGCTGAGGAGGTTCCAGACCCTCTTTAACTCATACACTTGGCATGACAAAAGACCCCGGGTGGCGGCACATATCTTGCAACAGCCAATAGAGAGAGGAGGCCTTGGCCTTCCCAGTATCAAAACATACTATGAGGCGGCAATGCTTACCCATGCTACAGCATGGGCTCAGACCCTCCCACCAATAAGATGGAGGGAACTGGAGCAGGCGTCGCTCCCAGCATACATCCTCTTGGAGGATCTTCTTTGGTTACCCCAACATTGGCAAACCAAGGTCCATGTCGCGAATGATATTGTGAAAGGGTGCCGAGATGCTTGGACTAAGCTGAGACATAATAAACTAGTGGCTCCCCACCCCTCACCAATACATCCAATAAGAGGTCTCTTGATAGGGCTACTTAACTCAAATCTCAGTTCATGGGCTACTACGGGGCTAAATTCCGTGAGAGACTTTTACAGAAACGGACAGCTACTGACACACAGAGACATGGTAGACCTGCCCACATTGTCCTCTAGACATCAATTTGACCTACTGAGACTCCGTACTCTAATGAGATCGTGGGGCTTTTTAGATGACACACTAAGAGACCTGACTGTCTGGGAGACGCGGTGGACTACCAATACGCAACTACACAAACCACTTTCGGTACACTATCACTGCCTTTTGGAGGAAGGGGCCACCCCAAAAACAGTACATATGAATGCTTGGGAAGAGGAGTTACAAGCTACATTCTCGGCAGAAATCTGGGAGAAAGCCATTGAACTAACGAAAAAGGCAACCCACTGTATCACTCTCTACGAGTTATATTTTAAGGTGATAACCAGATGGCACCTAGTACCCACAAAATTAAGGAAACTTTTCCCAGAACATTCACAGCTGTGCTGGAGGGAGTGCGGGGGACTGGGCTCCCCCATCCATGTTTGGTGGACCTGCCCCAAGCTAGCGATTTATTGGCAGAAAGTAGGTAAGATTTGTACAGAGCTGGAGTTAACTCAGGCCCTGAACCCAGCCCTAGCCATCTTGCACTTAGACATAGACAGGCTCCCTAAAGCTAAACAAAACCTCTTGATCTATTTTCTCATGTCTGCTAAACTGCTTATAGCCAGAAACTGGAAAAAGAGTCAGCCCCCTAGACTACAAAGTGTAATTGAGAACGTGAACTACCTCAAAAATATGGAAAATTATGTTGCTAGGGAGAGAAGGCAACTGAGTAATTATTGCGTTATTTGGGAACCCTGGGACTCTATGCTGACCCGCTCGACCCCTAGTTCTGGAATCTAGACACTGAGGGGAGGGTAGAGAGATGAGAACACACCCTCTCCAAACACCTTCGTCTGTGGCCCATATACTAGCTTCCTGCCCCCTCCCCTGTCTGAGACTTGTGATAGCAACCCAAAGTTCTACCTACCAGATAGCAAGCGGAGAGGGGTCGGAGAACTCCCTATCACATTTGGAACCTGAGTCACAACATACTGAGTAATACTTTGCTGATTGAGTACCTCTTTTTGACTGGTTTGTTGATTTTAAGGATTACACCTTTGTAAACTGATGCTATATACCTGTATACCTTTAAAATGTTCATTATATATACATAAGGTGACCTCTGTAAAAACGAGGATTTCTACACAGGAAGACGCCTCTATTCTTACCCCTTGACAGTAATATTTGAACCCTGTACATAAGAATACTCCTTTCGTACTTTGTTAAATGTTGACTTTGTTTATATTCATGTTCGAGAAAGGCTGTATGTTAAAAATATATCCTCAATAAAAATATTTATTTAAAAAAAAAAAAAAATGCCTGAACGTCTGGAACTTCTGCCAGACGCTTGTGTAAAAGAATAGACAGAGCAGAAATCTGTCCCTTTAAAGAACTAGCTGATAATCCTTTGTCCAAACCCTCTTGGAGGAAGGACAATATCCTAGGAATCCTAACCCTACTCCATGAGTAATTCTTGGATTCACACCAATGAAGATATTTACGCCATATCTTGTGGTAAATTTTCCTGGTGACAGGCTTTCGTGCCTGTATTAAGGTATCAATTACTGACTTGGAGAAGCCACGCTTTGATAGGATCAAGCGTTCAATCTCCATGCAGTCAGTCTCAGAGAAAGTAGATTCGGATGATTGAAAGGACCTTGTATTAGAAGGTCTTGTCTCAGAGGCAGAGTCCATGGTGGAAAGGATGACATGTCCACTAGGTCTGCATACCAGGTCCTGCGTGGCCACGCAGGCGCTATCAATATCACCGATGCTCTTTCCTGTTTGATTTTGGCAATCAGACGAGGGAGCAGAGGAAACGGTGGAAACACATAAGCCAGGTTGAAGAACCAAGGCGCTGCTAGAGCATCTATCAATGCCGCTTCTGGGTCCCTGGACCTGGATCCGTAACAAGGAAGCTTGGCGTTCTGGCGAGACGCCATGAGATCCAATTCTGGTTTGCCCCAACGGAGAACCAATTGAGCAAACACCCTCCGGATGGAGTTCCCATTCCCCCGGATGAAAAGTCTGACGACTTAGAAAATCCGCCTCCCAGTTCTCTACACCTGGGATATGGATCGCTGACAGGTGGCAAGAGTGAGTCTCTGCCCAGCGAATTATCTTGGAGACTTCTGACATCGCTAGGGAACTCCTGGTTCCCCCTTGATGGTTGATGTAAGCCACAGTCGTGATGTTGTCCGACTGAAATCTGATGAACCTCAGGGTTGCTAGCTGAGGCCAAGCCAGAAGAGCATTGAATATTGCTCTTAACTCCAGAATATTTATTGGGAGGAGTTTCTCCTCCTGAGTCCATGAACCCTGAGCCTTCAGGGAGTTCCAGACTGCACCCCAACCTAGAAGGCTGGCATCTGTTGTTACAATTGTCCAATCTGGTCTGCGAAAGGTCATACCCTTGGACAGATGGGCCCGAGATAACCACCAGAGAAGAGAATCTCTGGTTTCCTGATCCAGATTTAGTAGAGGGGACAAATCTGTGTAATCCCCATTCCACTGACTGATCATGCATAATTGCAGCGGTCTGAGATGCAGGCGCGCGAATGGCACTATGTCCATCGCCGCTACCATTAAGCCGATTACTTCCATGCACTGAGCCACTGTGGGGCGCGGAATGGAGTGAAGAACACGGCAAGCATTTAGAAGTTTTGATAACCTGGACTCCGTCAGGTAAATTTTGATTTCTACAGAATCTATTAGAGTCCCTAGGAAGGAAACCCTTCGTGAGAGGAGATAGAGAACTCTTTTCTTCGTTCACTTTCCACCCATGCGACCTCAGGAATGCCAGAACTATCACTGTATGAGATTTGGCAATTTGAAAGCTTGACGCCTGTATCAGGATATCGTCCAGGTAAGGAGCCACCGCTATGCCTCGCGGTCTTAGGACCGCCAGAAGTGAGCCCAGAACCTTTGTAAAAATTCTTGGGGCTGTAGCCAACCCGAATGGAAGAGCTACAAATTGGTAATGCCTATCTAGAAAGGCAAACCTCAGGAACTGATGATGATTCTTGTGAATCAGAATGTGAAGGTAGGCATCCTTTAAGTCCACTGTGGTCATGTACTGACCCTCTTGGATCATGGGTAAAATGGTTCGAATAGTTTCCATCTTGATTGACGGAACTCTGAGGAATTTGTTTAGGATCTTTAAATCCAAAATTGGTCTGAATGTTCCCTCTTTTTTGGGAACCACAAACAGATTTGAATAAAACCCCTGTCCTTGTTCCGTCCGCGGAACTGGATGGATCACTCCCATTACAAGGAGATCTTGTACACAGCTTAGGAATGCCTCTTTCTTTATCTTGTTTGCAGATAATCTTGAAAGGTGAAATCTCCCTTGTGGAGGAGAAGCTTTGAAGTTCAGAAGATATCCCTGAGATATGATCTCCAACGCCCAGGGATCCTGAACATCTCTTGCCCACGCCTGGGCGAAGATAGAGAGTCTGCCCCCTACTAGATCCATTGTTGGATAGGGGGCTGCTCCTTCATGCTGTCTTAGAGGCAGCAGCAGGCTTTCTGGCCTGCTTGCCCTTGTTCCAGGACTGGTTAGGTTTCCAGGCCTGCTTGGATTGAGCAAAAGTTCCCTCTTGTTTTGAAGCAGAGGAAGTTGATGCTGCACCTGCCTTGAAATTTCGAAAGGCACGAAGATTAGACTGTTTGGCCTTTGATTTGGCCCTGTCCTGAGGAAGGGTATGACCCTTACCTCCAGTAATGTCAGCAATAATTTCTTTCAAACCAGGCCCGAATAAGGTCTGCCCCTTGAAAGGAATGTTGAGTAATTTAGACTTTGAAGTCACATCAGCTGACCAGGATTTGAGCCATAGCACCCTACGCACCTGGATGGCGAATCCGGAATTCTTAGCCGTTAGTTTAGTCAAATGAACAATGGCATCAGAAACAAATGAGTTAGCTAGCTTAAGAGTTCTAAGCTTGTCAACAATTTCAGTCAATGGAGCTGTATGGATGGCCTCTTCCAGGGCCTCAAACCAGAATGCCGCCGCAGCAGTGACAGGCGCAATGCATGCAAGGGGCTGTAAAATAAAACCTTGTTGAATAAACATTTTCTTAAGGTAACCCTCTAATTTTTTATCCATTGGATCTGAAAAAGCACAACTGTCCTCAACCGGGATGGTGGTATGCTTTGCTAAAGTAGAAACTGCTCCCTCCACCTTAGGGACAGTCTGCCGTAAGTCCCGTGTAGTGGCATCTATTGGAAACATTTTTCTAAATATAGGAGGTGGGGAAAAGGGCACACCGGGCCTATCCCACTCCTTACTAATAATTTCTGTAAGCCTTTTAGGTATTGGAAAAACATCAGTACTCACCGGCACTGCATAGTATTTATCCAGCCTACACAATTTCTCTGGAATTGCAACTGTGTTACAGTCATTCAGAGCAGCTAATACCTCCCCAAGCAATACACGGAGGTTCTCAAGCTTAAATTTAAAATTAGAAATCTCTGAATCAGGTCTCCCCGATTCAGAGACGTCACCCACAGACTGAAGCTCTCCGTCCTCAGGTTCTGCATATTGTGACGCAGTATCAGACATGGCTCTTACAGCATCTACGCGCTCGGTATCTCGTCTAACCCCAGAGCTATCGCGCTTGCCTCTCAATTCAGGCAATCTGGATAATACCTCTGACAGGGTATTATTCATGATTGCAGCCATGTCCTGCAAAGTAATCGCTATGGGCGTCCCTGATGTACTTGGCGCCATATTAGCGTGCGTCCCTTGAGCGGGAGGCGAAGGGTCCGACACGTGGGGAGAGTTAGTCGGCATAACTTCCCCCTCGACAGACCCCTCTGGTGACAATTCTTTTATAGATAAAGACTGATCTTTACTGTTTAAGGTGAAATCAATACATTTAGTACACATTCTCCTATGGGGCTCCACCATGGCTTTTAAACATAATGAACAAGTATCCTCTGTTTCAGACATGTTAGTACAGACTAGCAATGAGACTAGCAAGCTTGGAAAACACTTTAAAGCAAGTTAACAAGCAATATAAAAAACGTTACTGTGCCTTTAAGAGAAACAAATTTTGACAAAATTTGAAATAACAGTGAAAAAAGGCAGTTACACTATCAAAATTTTTACAGTGTATGTAACAAGTCAGCAGAGCATTGCACCCACTTGCAAATGGATGATTAACCCCTTAATAACAAAAACAGAATAATAAATGACAAAAACGTTTTTTAAACACAGTCACAACAACTGCCACAGTCTACTGTGATTGTTATCCTCCTCAAACACGACTTTGAAGCCTTTTGAGAACTTCAGAGATGTCCTGTATCATGCAGAGGGAAGCTGAATGTCTCTGTCAGTATTTTTATCTACACAGAAAAGCACTAAAATAGGCCCTTCCCACTCATATTGCAACAGTGGAAAGCTTCAGGAAACTGTTTCTAGGCAAAAATCAAGCCAGCCATGTGGAAAAAAACTAGACCCCAATAAGTTTTGTCACCAAACATATATAAAAACGATTAACATGCCAGCCAAAGTTTTATATTACACTTTTATAAGAGTATGTATCTCTGTTAATAAGCATTTAAGGCTTAACTTACATTAATCCGGTATCAGCAGCATTTTTCTAGCAAATTCCATCCCTAGAAATATATTAACTGCACATACCTTATTGCAGGAAAACCTGCACGCCATTCCCCCTCTGAAGTTACCTCACTCCTCAGAATATGTGAGAACGGCAGTGGATCTTAGTTACTTCTGCTAAGATCATAGAAATCACAGGCAGATTCTTCTTCTAATGCTGCCTGAGATGAAACAGTACACTCCGGTACCATTTAAAAATAACAAACTTTTGATTGAAGTTAAAAAACTAACTATAATACACCACTCTCCTCTTACTACGTCCATCTTTGTTGAGAGTTGCAAGAGAATGACTGGGTATGGCAGTGAGGGGAGGAGCTATATAGCAGCTCTGCTGTGGGTGATCCTCTTGCAACTTCCTGTTGGGAAGGAGAATATCCCACAAGTAATGGATGATCCGTGGACTGGATACACTTAACAAGAGAAATTGTGTGTGTGTTTTTCCCCCCTAAACTCTATAGTCAGAAGAAGAAGGGATTATCACCAGGCCTTTAGGTATATGTATATAATTTCACTGTGTGCATAGGGGCTCCCATTGGCCTGTATTTAAATAAATAAACATGCTAGGTGATCACTATTTCCATGGTGATCACCTGACTAAAAAAATATAGGGGCTTTATTTTAAAGAGAAGCTTTTGGGCTTTAAAACGAGGTGTCATGGGGGTCTTTAGGTTTTTTTAATTGACCTGTTATATGATCCTAGAGACCCTTAGCCTGCAAACAGTGTGGGGAAATTAATTTATCATTTTATTATTATTTTTAATAAATATGTGCTTATACAATTTATCCCAAGCAGGTGACTGTCTTTCAAATTGTGGGTCTTTCTAGTACTCAAGGAAGCTGAGATTGAGGGACTTAAATACTTACTTTTTTAATAAAACTTTGCATTTTACATCTATTATGAAGTTTACTTTTTACTCTTGGTATCCTTTGTTGGAGATAATAGTTAGTTAGGCTCAGGAGCGTGCAGGTGTCCTGAACACTACATGGCAGCAGTGTTTGTAACAAGGTTTTAACAATGTTACACCTTGTTGAGCAGTAGAATGCATCAGTGATTGCAGTAATGTTTTTTTAACAGTGTCCTACATTACTGCAATTACTGATGCAATATAATGCTCAAGACAGATGCAGACTCCTGGGAATACACAGGTATGCTTTTCAACAAAGAATATCAAGAGAACAAAGTAAACGTGATAATATAAGTCCATTGGAGATATATTTAAAATTGCATGCTCTATATGAATCATGCAAATATAATTTTTACTTTAAAGGGACATAAAGCATACACAATTTTAAACAACTTTCCAATTTACTTCTATTATCAAAATGTGTTTCATTCTCTTGGTATCCATTATTAAAGGTGCAGCAATCACTATAGACGGCTAGCTGAGCACATCAGGTGAGTCAATTACAACAGACATATAAGTGGAGCCACCAATCAGCAGCTAGCTCCCAGTAGTGCATTCCTGCTCTTGAGCCTACTTAAGTATGTTTTACAACAAAGGATAGTAAGTGAAAAAAAATCACATTTGAAAATGGAAGTAAACTGGAAATTTGATGAAAACTTTATGTTCTATCTGAATCATGAAAAAAGATTTTTGGGTTTGTGTTCCTTTAAGATCCTGCACTGTATCCTACACTGCCACAGATCTATTGGTGGGCAGAAAATGTAAGTAAAGGTAAAAATGTATGTATTATATATAGACAAATTGATAGATAAATAGATAGATAGATTTATATACTCTTTTTTTTGTAATGCAAAAACAAACTGGCTTTAATTGGGCACAGTAAGAGACCTAATTGTGAGAACAAACCAAAATAAAATATCTATCTATATACAAATATATATACAGGTAGCCCTCGGTTTACGCCGGGGTTAGGTTCCAGAAGGAATGGATGTAAATTGAAACCCAGTTTATAATGTAAGTCAATGGGAAGTGAGGGAGATAGGTTCCAGGCCCCTCTCAAAATTGTCATAAGTAACACCTAATACATTATTTTTAAAGCTTTGAAATGAAGACTTTAAATGCTAAACAGCATTATAAACCTAATAAAATAATCACACAACACAGACTTTACTTGCATTTTTCTGCAAACAGTTCTTTCTATGCATTTTAATCTGGACTGATTTATAGACAGGAAGATCTTGTTCCTTTGAAATCTGCTCGATAGCTCAGGTCTGGTTAAACTGATTAATTTCTGCTTGCTTGGCTTTGCTGCAACACAAGCGGACAGCTCCACCTACTGGATATTTTAATAAATGCACTGCTTCTCAATGCTTTTTAATAGCAGTCACATGACTGGAAAAAAAGGTTGTTATTCTGAAACGGTGTAAATTGAACCGTTGTAAAACGAGGGCCACCTGTACATACATACTGATGGCTGCAAACATTGAAACAAATGGTGCATTTCAAAACTTTTTAAATATCATAAATTCCCATACACTGCATCTCAATAATAAATGATTTACAAATATATGCGAAGAGATTATGATTAATTTTAATATAAATAGTTGTTTTTTTCTAGCAAAAGTAGTTCTATTCTAAGCAGATGCAAAGTGAAAGCCATTCAATATATAATACCACATTTATATCATAATAGGAATAATCTTCACACTTTAATCCTCATAATAATATATATAATCCTAGCAATTCTAAGCTAAAATGTTTGCTTTAATATAAATGAAATCACTTTCATATGTTTTACAACACATACAATTATAAAGGGTTTACAAGCTTAACACAGTTGGAAGAAAGAATCCCGTACATTATAAATAGCTTCTTAGCGTGATTTTTTTGCAATCATTTACTTCGCATTTTGCTACTAACTCAACAGACCACTTCGATGTACACACTATTTTCAGATTCTCCTTGAGGCTAAACATTTTTCTGTGTACATACTAGCAAATTCAACAGCCTTTTTAACATCCTAGAACAAATTTCTGACAAGTCATTTTTGTTCCATATTGCAAGTCAACTTGGCAACTCTGTTTTTTCTTATTATAAACATGTACTGCAACCTGGACGCAAGTCATTTAGACGCCAGTGCAGGATTCATAATGGTTGTCAGAATCTGCAATTTTCCCCTTTGTTTTATGAGGTCAGGGTATATTACATGCACTGATATATTCCATTTTCCCAGCTGAAAACTGTCTCATTTGAACACGATGGGTTGAGGGAGTCAAGATTTTGCAACCCAGCAGGCGAAACACAGTATATGGGGGCAGGTGTCTAACCCCATATTCTCCTTTTGCTTTTGTCCACTGGCAACAGTAAATTAAACTGTCAAAATTGGAATTGTCCTGTCATCAACAAAACTAAAGCCTCCCAAGTATTGCAACATCACATATATTTCTAATTCTGCATTTCCCTGCACCTGTAATTTCATCAGAAACTCGCACTGGACCATGGTAAGAAACTGTCCAAGGGACACTGGCATTGTGAATTCCTTTAGAGGTTTGACATGGCATTTCAAAGACAGAAATTAATCAACAATACCAGCAATTTGCTATATATAAAAAAGTGTTCAGTGAGGGGTCTTGACCTTCCACTCAGCTTTCAACCATTCTGAAAGGGCAAAAATGCTAACGTGACTGTGAAATACAGAACAAAATATGAAAGCTGCAACTTCTTTAAAAAAAAGTCCTCTTTTTTAATTTCAAACAACTTAATTGCAACAACAACAACAAAAATAATTAAATTTCTTTTAATAAAAACAAAAAATAATAATAATAAAAAAGGAATAACAGATGCAGGGGGGTGCAGTTTGTTTTATTACTATGTGAACTTATAGTTATTTTAAAGGGACAGTCTACTCCAGAATTTTAATTGTTTAAAAAGAGATAATCCCTTTATTACCCATTCACCAGTTTTGCATAACCAACACAGTTATATTAATATACTTTTTTTATCTCTGAGATTGCCTTGTATCTAAGCCTCTGCAGACTGCCCCCTTATCTCAGTTCTTTTGACAGGCATGGATTTTAGCCGACTCCTAGGTAACTAAACGTGCATGAGCACAATGTTATCTATATGACACACGTGAACTAACGCCCTCTAGCTGTGAAAACTGCAAAATAAGAGGCGGCCTTTAAGGGCTTAGAAATTAGCATATGAGCCTATCTAGTTTAGCTTTCAAAAAAGAATACCAAAAGAACAAAGAAAATTTGATGATAAAAGTCAATTGGAAAGTTGTTTAAAAACAGAATTTATGTTTACCTGATAAATTACTTTCTCCAACGGTGTGTCCGGTCCACGGCGTCATCCTTACTTGTGGGATATTCTCTTCCCCAACAGGAAATGGCAAAGAGCCCAGCAAAGCTGGTCACATGATCGCTCCTAGGCTCCGCCTACCCCAGTCATTCGACCGACGTTAAGGAGGAATATTTGCATAGGAGAAACCATATGGTACCGTGGTGACTGTAGTTAAAGAAAATAAAATATCAGACCTGATTAAAAAAACCAGGGCGGGCCGTGGACCGGACACACCGTTGGAGAAAGTAATTTATCAGGTAAACATAAATTCTGTTTTCTCCAACATAGGTGTGTCCGGTCCACGGCGTCATCCTTACTTGTGGGAACCAATACCAAAGCTTTAGGACACGGATGAAGGGAGGGAGCAAATCAGGTCACCTAAATGGAAGGCACCACGGCTTGCAAAACCTTTCTCCCAAAAATAGCCTCAGAAGAAGCAAAAGTATCAAACTTGTAAAATTTGGTAAAAGTGTGCAGTGAAGACCAAGTCGCTGCCCTACATATCTGATCAACAGAAGCCTCGTTCTTGAAGGCCCATGTGGAAGCCACAGCCCTAGTGGAATGAGCTGTGATTCTTTCGGGAGGCTGCCGTCCGGCAGTCTCGTAAGCCAATCTGATGATGCTTTTAATCCAAAAAGAGAGAGAGGTAGAAGTTGCTTTTTGACCTCTCCTTTTACCGGAATAAACAACAAACAAGGAAGATGTTTGTCTAAAATCCTTTGTAGCATCTAAATAGAATTTTAGAGCGCGAACAACATCCAAATTGTGCAACAAACGTTCCTTCTTTGAAACTGGTTTCGGACACAGAGAAGGTACGATAATCTCCTGGTTAATGTTTTTGTTAGAAACAACTTTCGGAAGAAAACCAGGTTTAGTACGCAAAACCACCTTATCTGCATGGAACACCAGATAAGGAGGAGAACACTGCAGAGCAGATAATTCTGAAACTCTTCTAGCAGAAGAAATTGCAACCAAAAACAAAACTTTCCAAGATAATAATTTAATATCAACGGAATGCAAGGGTTCAAACGGAACCCCCTGAAGAACTGAAAGAACTAAATTGAGACTCCAAGGAGGAGTCAAAGGTTTGTAAACAGGCTTGATTCTAACCAGAGCCTGAACAAAGGCTTGAATATCTGGCACAGCTGCCAGCTTTTTGTGAAGTAACACGACAAGGCGGAAATCTGTCCCTTCAGGGAACTTGCAGATAATCCTTTTTCCAATCCTTCTTGAAGGAAGGATAGAATCCTAGGAATCTTAACCTTGTCCCAAGGGAATCCTTTAGATTCACACCAACAGATATATTTTTTCCAAATCTTGTGGTAAATCTTTCTAGTTACAGGCTTTCTGGCCTGAACAAGAGTATCGATAACAGAATCTGAGAATCCTCGCTTCGATAAAATCAAGCGTTCAATCTCCAAGCAGTCAGCTGGAGTGAAACCAGATTCGGATGTTCGAACGGACCCTGAACAAGAAGGTCTCGTCTCAAAGGTAGCTTCCAAGGTGGAGCCGATGACATATTCACCAGATCTGCATACCAAGTCCTGCGTGGCCACGCAGGAGCTATCAAGATCACCGACGCCCTCTCCTGATTGATCCTGGCTACCAGCCTGGGGATGAGAGGAAACGGCGGGAACACATAAGCTAGTTTGAAGGTCCAAGGTGCTACTAGTGCATCCACTAGAGCCGCCTTGGGATCCCTGGATCTGGACCCGTAGCAAGGAACTTTGAAGTTCTGACGAGAGGCCATTAGATCCATGTCTGGAATGCCCCACAGCTGAGTGACTTGGGCAAAGATTTCCGGATGGAGTTCCCACTCCCCCGGATGCAATGTCTGACGACTCAGAAAATCCGCTTCCCAATTTTCCACTCCTGGGATGTGGATAGCAGACAGGTGGCAGGAGTGAGACTCCGCCCATAGAATGAATTTGGTCACTTCTTCCATCGCTAGGGAACTCCTTGTTCCCCCCTGATGGTTGATGTACGCAACAGTCGTCATGTTGTCTGATTGAAACCGTATGAACTTGGTCCTCGCTAGCTGAGGCCAAGCCTTGAGAGCATTGAATATCGCTCTCAGTTCCAGAATATTTATCGGTAGAAGAGATTCTTCCCGAGACCAAAGACCCTGAGCTTTCAGGGATCCCCAGACCGCGCCCCAGCCCATCAGACTGGCGTCGGTCGTGACAATGACCCACTCTGGTCTGCGGAATGTCATCCCTTGTGACAGGTTGTCCAGGGACAGCCACCAACGGAGTGAGTCTCTGGTCCTCTGATTTACTTGTATCTTTGGAGACAAGTCTGTATAGTCCCCATTCCACTGACTGAGCATGCACAGTTGTAATGGTCTTAGATGAATGCGCGCAAAAGGAACTATGTCCATTGCCGCTACCATCAACCCGATCACTTCCATGCACTGAGCTATGGAAGGAAGAGGAACGGAATGAAGTATCCGACAAGAGTCTAGAAGTTTTGTTTTTCTGGCCTCTGTTAGAAAAATCCTCATTTCTAAGGAGTCTATAATTGTTCCCAAGAAGGGAACCCTTGTTGACGGGGATAGAGAACTCTTTTCCACGTTCACTTTCCAGCCGTGAGATCTGAGAAAGGCCAGGACGATGTCCGTGTGAGCCTTTGCTTGAGGAAGGGACGACGCTTGAATCAGAATGTCGTCCAGGTAAGGTACTACTGCAATGCCCCTTGGTCTTAGCACCGCTAGAAGGGACCCTAGTACCTTTGTGAAAATCCTTGGAGCAGTGGCTAATCCGAAAGGAAGCGCCACGAACTGGTAATGTTTGTCCAGGAATGCGAACCTTAGGAACCGATGATGTTCCTTGTGGATAGGAATATGTAGATACGCATCCTTTAAATCCACCGTGGTCATGAATTGACCTTCCTGGATGGAAGGAAGAATAGTTCGAATGGTTTCCATCTTGAACGATGGAACCTTGAGAAACTTGTTTAAGATCTTGAGATCTAAGATTGGTCTGAACGTTCCCTCTTTTTTGGGAACTATGAACAGATTGGAGTAGAACCCCATCCCTTGTTCTCTTAATGGAACAGGATGAATCACTCCCATTTTTAACAGGTCTTCTACACAATGTAAGAACGCCTGTCTTTTTATGTGGTCTGAAGACAACTGAGACCTGTGGAACCTCCCCCTTGGGGGAAGTCCCTTGAATTCCAGAAGATAACCCTGGGAGACTATTTCTAGCGCCCAAGGATCCAGAACATCTCTTGCCCAAGCCTGAGCGAAGAGAGAGAGTCTGCCCCCCACCAGATCCGGTCCCGGATCGGGGGCCAATATTTCATGCTGTCTTGGTAGCAGTGGCAGGTTTCTTGGCCTGCTTTCCCTTGTTCCAGCCTTGCTCTATTTTTTGCCTTGAAAGGCCGATCCTGAGGAAGGGCGTGGCCCTTACCCCCAGTGATATCAGAGATAATCTCTTTCAAGTCAGGGCCAAACAGCGTTTTCCCCTTGAAAGGAATGTTTAGTAGCTTGTTCTTGGAAGACGCATCAGCCGACCAAGATTTCAACCAAAGCGCTCTGCGCGCCACAATAGCAAACCCAGAATTCTTAGCCGCTAACCTAGCCAATTGCAAAGTGGCGTCTAGGGTGAAAGAATTAGCCAATTTGAGAGCATTGATTCTGTCCATAATCTCCTCATAAGGAGGAGAATCACTATCGAGCGCCTTTATCAGTTCATCAAACCAGAAACATGCGGCTGTAGTGACAGGGACAATGCATGAAATTGGTTGTAGAAGGTAACCCTGCTGAACAAACATCTTTTTAAGCAAACCTTCTAATTTTTTATCCATAGGATCTTTGAAAGCACAACTATCCTCTATGGGTATAGTGGTGCGTTTGTTTAAAGTAGAAACCGCTCCCTCGACCTTGGGGACTGTCTGCCATAAGTCCTTTCTGGGGTCGATCATAGGAAACAATTTTTTAAATATGGGGGGAGGGACGAAAGGAATACCGGGCCTTTCCCATTCTTTATTAACAATGTCCGCCACCCGCTTGGGTATAGGAAAAGCTTCTGGGAGCCCCGGCACCTCTAGGAACTTGTCCATTTTACATAGTTTCTCTGGGATGACCAACTTTTCACAATCATCCAGAGTGGATAATACCTCCTTAAGCAAAATGCGGAGATGTTCCAACTTAAATTTAAATGCAATCACATCAGGTTCAGCCTGTTGAGAAATGTTCCCTGAATCAGTAATTTCTCCCTCAGACAAAACCTCCCTGGCCCCCTCAGATTGGGTTAGGGGCCCTTCAGAGATATTAATATCAGCGTCGTCATGCTCTTCAGTAACTAAAACAGAGCAGCCACGCTTACGCTGACAAGGGTTCATTTTGGCTAAAATGTTTTTGACAGAATTATCCATTACAGCCGTTAATTGTTGCATAGTAAGGAGTATTGGCGCGCTAGATGTACTAGGGGCCTCCTGAGTGGGCAAGACTTGTGTAGACGAAGGAGGGAATGATGCAGTACCATGCTTACTCCCCTCACTTGAGGAATCATCTTGGGCATCATTGTCATTATCACATAAATCACATTTATTTAAATGAATAGGAATTCTGGCTTCCCCACATTCAGAACACAGTCTATCTGGTAGTTCAGACATGTTAAACAGGCATAAACTTGATAAGAAAGTACAAAAAACGTTTTAAAATAAAACCGTTACTGTCACTTTAAATTTTAAACTGAACACACTTTGTTACTGCAATTGCGAAAAAACATGAAGGAATTGTTCAAAATTCACCAAATTTTCACCACAGTGTCTTAAAGCCTTAAAAGTATTGCACACCAAATTTGGAAGCTTTAACCCTTAAAATAACGGAACCGGAGCCGTTTTAAAACTTTAACCCCTTTACAGTCCCTGGTATCTGCTTTGCTGAGACCCAACCAAACCCAAAGGGGAATACGATACCAAATGACGCCTTCAGAAAGTCTTTTCTAAGTATCAGAGCTCCTCTCACATGCGACTGCATGCCATGCCTCTCAAAAACAAGTGCGCCACACCGGCGCGAAAATGAGGCTCTGCTTATGCTTTGGGAAAGCCCCTAAGAAATAAGGTGTCTAATACAGTGCCTGCCGATATTATTATATCAAAATACCCAGATAAAATGATTCCTCAAGGCTAAATATGTGTTAATAATGAATCGATTTAGCCCAGAAAAGTCTAAAGTCTTAATAAGCCCTTGTGAAGCCCTTATTTACGATCGTAATAAACATGGCTTACCGGATCCCATAGGGAAAATGACAGCTTCCAGCATTACATCGTCTTGTTAGAATGTGTCATACCTCAAGCAGCAAGAGACTGCACACTGTTCCCCCAACTGAAGTTAATTGCTCTCAACAGTCCTGTGTGGAACAGCCATGGATTTTAGTTACGGTTGCTAAAATCATTTTCCTCATACAAACAGAAATCTTCATCTCTTTTCTGTTTCTGAGTAAATAGTACATACCAGCACTATTTCAAAATAACAAACTCTTGATTGAATAATAAAAACTACAGTTAAACACTAAAAAACTCTAAGCCATCTCCGTGGAGATGTTGCCTGTACAACGGCAAAGAGAATGACTGGGGTAGGCGGAGCCTAGGAGGGATCATGTGACCAGCTTTGCTGGGCTCTTTGCCATTTCCTGTTGGGGAAGAGAATATCCCACAAGTAAGGATGACGCCGTGGACCGGACACACCTATGTTGGAGAAATGACATGCCCTATCTGAATCATGAACGTTTAATTTTGACTAGACTGTTCCTTTAATAAAAACAAATTGTATTATATTAGCATTAATAAAAGGCAGGAAATCAAATTTGAGGGGCTTTAAGTCTTCTTTTTTTTAGCAAGTGTAGTATGTGTGTGTGTATAACTATATATATTTATAAATATATATATATATATATATATATACACACAGACACAAAAATATGGTTGTGCAGCTATAGTCTGTTTAAGAGAGTGTATCTGTGTATATATATATATATATATATATATATATATATATATATATATGTGTGTAATTATTTATGTATAGACAGATAGATGATAGATATTTAATAAGTACATAATAAATTAACAAGTGGATAGATTTAGAGTTATTTATTCACTGCATAAGTGTTGATAAAAACAATGTTTTTTAATTGTATACTCATATCTCAGAATTGTTTGACCAATTATTTTATGAAGGGACAAAATTGAATCCTTAAGGGACACGGAAAGACATTGAACCAGATTTATGAAAGGTTGATTTTAAAACAAGCTGCTAATCCGAAATCCATCAGTTCTACAAGGTTCCTTGCAGAATTTATAAAGGTTAACACCGCATTATAAGCCCTGTAGGTCGCTTAGTTTTTTTTTTCTACATTTCTGGATTAGAAGGCCAGAATACTTTAGAGCAGTTTAGAATAAAATTAAGTGTGTTAAATTCATTTGAGACATTGCATTTTGTAAGTAACTTAGCAGAGGTTACAAATTAAAGCCGTATCTGTTTAAAACATGTTTAATATTTGTTAAAATAAAATGTATTTCTATTATCAATTTACTTTGTTCTCTTTGTTTCCTTTGTTGAAAATCAGGAAGGTAGGTTTAGGAGCATACAGCATTATAGAGTAATAATGTTTTTAACAAACTTATACATTTGCAAGAGCACTAGATGCCAACAATATGTGCTGCCATACAGTGCTCTAACAATATTCATACAACCTACCTAGGTATCCCCTTCAAAAAAGAATAACATAAGAACAAAATAATTTTGATAATAAAACTAAATTGGAACCTTTTTTTTTTTTTTTTTTTTAAATGTATGCTCTTTCTAAATCATAAAAGAATAATTTTGGGTTTTGCATTCCCTAAAGGGGCAGTGTACTGTAAAATTGGTTTCTACTTTAAGTGAAAGTCAATCCTAGCGTTTGTGAAACGCTAGGATTTACGATTGAAACAAATAAAGGGGACTTTCATTCATGAAGTATAACATACTTCATGCAGAAAGCTCCTTTATTTGTTTCAAGCGATCGCCGTTCTGAGCTGCTCAGGCAGCCCACGGCAGAAATGTATTTTGCTAAGAGGTGAAGTTTTCAACTCTTAGCAAATAGCGTGCAAGAATACCAGCTCCCATGAGCGCCAAGCCAGATTTCCTGCACGGCTATTGGCTAAGAGGTGAAAACGTCACCTCTTTAGCAAAACAGCGACCTGCCGTGGGCTGCCTTACCATCTCAGAACGGCGAACGCTTGAAACAAACAAAGGAGCTTTCTGCATATAGTATTTTATACTTCATGAATAAAAAAATCATTTATTTGTTCCAATGGTCAATCCTAGCGTTTCAAAAACGCTAGGGTTGACTTTCATTTTAATGTGTTTCCAATTACTTGTTATACCAGCTGCAGAATTTAAATGTATGAGAAATGTTTCCTTTAGGTATATTTTTGTATATGGAATAGTTTTTTCTGCTAACAAACCACAACTCAATACAATGACCTGATCTTGTAAAGAGAGAAAACCTTATTATATTATCTGTCTAATTATTTACACAAAGTCCTCCTTATCTTCGTTATTAATGTTTACTCAAAGGTCAATACTAAGGACTAGGGATGGACGAATGTTTGTACAACATTCATTTAATATATTAGTATTTCTAATTCTTTCTTTAAAGGGACACTGAACCCAAATTTTGTCTTTTGTGATTCAGATAGAGCATGCAATTTTAAGCAACTTTCTAATTTACTCCTATTATCATTTTTTCTTCATTCTTTTGGTATCTTTATTTTAAAAGCAAGAATGTAAGTTTAGATGCCGGCCCACTTTTGGTGAATAACCTGGGTTGTCCTTGCTGATTGGACAGCACCAATAAACAAGTGCTGTCCACTGTCTGAACCAAAAATGTGCTGGCTGCTTAGCTTAGATGCCTTCTTTTTCAAATAAAGATAGCAAGAGAACAAAGAAAAATTGATAATTGGAGTAAATTAGAAAGTTGCTTAAAATTGCATGCTCTATCTGAATCACAAAAGAAAAGAAAAAATGGGTTCAGTGTCCCTTTAACCCTTTGGCTGCTAAGCCATTTCCCACCTGGGTGCTTATATTTTCTTTTCTTTTTTTTTGAAAAATTTATTTTTTAACTTTTTTATTTTTTATTACAGGCTCCCAAGACTGTTGGAAAGGTTAGGCAATTACCTTTCCAACAGTTGGTCTTGGGGGTCTGTAGCTGCTTAGATGCCTGAGATACAGGCTTCTAAGCAGCATGCCCCCTCCTCTTATACTTAACATTGTTAAGTATAAATAAAGTTGCGCTGTGACGTCATCACGTAATTGCGCGTGACGTCACATCGCATCACGTGAAGCCCAGGCGATGCCTGTCACTCTACAGGCACGATCGCCGGGGTAGGAGCAGTAAGGAGCCCTCAGATCTCCCTCAAGGTGGGAGAGTGCTCATGACGGCTCAGAGCCGTCATTAGCACTGAAAGGGTTAAATGTAGTATTCAAATTATGCAATATTCTTAATAGAAACATTCAAATTGATATATTTGTATCTATTATGTATCAATTTACTAAATTCCCTACCACATGAACTATTGAACTTCTGAATAGTATTTGTTAAATAAAATGTTACATTCAAAATTTCGAATGTGGACTTTCGATCTAATTATAAACATTCAAATTCGAAGGTGACATTTGAAAACTTTAAATAGTATTAGATTATTAGAATTTTTTAGAATATTCGTTCTTATCAACATTTGATTCTGAAAATTTAATTTCTACAATAACATTCATTATAACATTCAAATTCGAATATCATTACATTCGCCCATCCATACTAAGGACCTCATGATCTAAAGCTCTCCACTCATTTGAGATGATCTAAAAGGATCCTCCAGCACTGCGAGATCCATAGTGAAACTCTCAAAAGGAAGATTTTATTTTAAAAGAAGAAATACAGACAGTTTTTGTTTTCTAGAGAGCGTCATTACTTTCTATAGGCACGATACACATACATTCTCTAGATTTGGAGATAAATTATAGTGTAGAGATCACAGCGGTTGAACCCTATTAGAAAAAGGACGAAACCTGGAAGTCCCAGAGAGATGAGAGGTGCCTTCCATAGAAAGTTAAGAAGCTCTCTGGGACACACAATTTCACAGGAGAGTAGAAAGTAACTGGAAAACACCTGGGGCTGTTATAAAGGCTCAGTTTGCATTAATTACAAATTAAATATAAATGTTTTCACTGCAATTTAACTTGCTTTTGCCTATAGTTCAGTATATATTACTATTCTGTCAGTTAAATAAGTGTATTGTGAATTTTGAACAAACTTAAAGTGAATGTAAATTTTGATGATAAAAAAATGTGATTAAAAACAGGGGCACTTTAATTCATCAAAATTTACATTTCACTTGTGTTGTGAAAATACTTTTAATCCTGAAAGCCGCTCTAGCTTCCCCCGGTCGTCGCAAGCCTCTTCCTACATCAGAAATGACGGATCGGTCATCCTCCAACTCACGGCTTCCCCCCCTGGGGAATCAGTGTCTGATTCAATGCCGTGATTGGAGGAAGACGGATTCCTCATTTTAGACCCAGGAAGAGGCTTTGTGACGGGCGGAGGAAGCGATGCAGCGGCTGTCAAAACATGAACATTTTGTCACAGACCCCACTAGAATCATTATTTAAAGGGACAGTACACTGTAAAATTGTTTTTATATTAACGTATTTCCAATGACTTGTTATACCAGCTGCAGAATATAAAATGTATGAGAAATTGCATTTTCAGGTTTATTTGTGTATATGAAGTAGCTGGTTTTGTGCTTTTAAACCACAGCCTACTACAATGGGTTGAGCTTCAGGTAATATCAGATCTCATTATGTTATCACTTTTATGTATACAGACTTGCTCCCTTATCTTATATTTGTCTGGAAAACCAAAACGCTATACTTAGAGAGAACAATGGAAAATGGTCATTTTATTACTTAACTATCCTGCACCCCACTGAGAGTGTAATCTCTTCTGCTGGCTGTGTTTACTTAGGTTATTCAAAAGAATTCACTCCAGTATAGAAACTTTCAGTATAGGTTTGGATACCACAGGCTAAATCAGCTATTTAAAATGCCAAAATAGGGGTAAAGGAGCAACTTGTAAACAATTTAATACACTCCAGCAGGTAAAATGGATCATTGGGAACAATTTAAAAGGAAGAATCTTTTTGGGTGAAATGTCCCTTTAATCTAAACCTTCTTGTTTACCTGGTTTTGTAACCATAACTTTAGTTCAGAAATGTTCAGTAAAGGTGGGAATACAGTGGGCAAAATCAGTTATTTCAAATGAGAAAATAAAGGTAAAAAACGATTTGTTCACAATTGAATACACTCCAATAGGTAAAATATACACTGTCCTTTTAAACGACTCAATGTAACAGGAGTTTTATGTTATAAATCCTATTTCATATTTTATTTTATAGCTTTGAATTTAAGTAACAAACCAAAAGAATTAAAATTTACATTTATGGGGGTCTATTTAACAAGGGCCGAATGGCCCCTGTTCCCCTTGTTTCCGCGTGAGCCTTCAGGCTCGCCGGAAACAGGAGTTAAGAAGCAGCGGTCTTAAGACCGCTGTTCCTTAACTCATACGCCGCCTCTGAGGTGGCGTATAGCAATCCGCCCGATCATGTATGATCAAGCTGATTGACACCCTCTGCTAGCGGTCAATTGGCCGCAAATCTGCAGGGGGCAGCTTTGCACCAGCAGTTCACAAAAACTGCTAGTGCAAGGATAAATGCCGACAAAGTATACTGTCGACATTTATCGATGTGCGGTGGACATGGTTCGCTATAGCGGATCATGTCCGTGCGCACAATAATAAATGGACCCCCTAGTCTTTGGTCTTGTAGCTACAGCAAATGAGATGAACAAGGCATTTATTGGGTGCATATGATATTTGCCTTGCTAGTCTGAACAAAATGCAAAGACTTTTCTCATTTTTCAGTTTGAGAAACAATTGGGATTCAGTTTCATCATTCAATAACCAGCAAAGTTATCTCAAATATGTATTTCTAAGAATTTTAAACTTTAACAAATTGCATTATTTGAATATAAACTTAAAGGGAGACAAAGCCCAAAAATGATTCAGAGAGAGAATACAATTTTATAAAACTTTCCAATTTACTTCTATGATCTAATTTGCTTTGTTCTTTTAGTACCCTTTTGTTGAAAAGCATACTTAGACAGGCTTAGCTGATGATTGGTGGCTGCACACACATACCTCTTCATTGGCTTACCACCAATGTGTTCAGCTACTCCCAGAAGTGCATTGCTGCTCCTTCAATAAAGGATGCCAATACAATGAAGCAACATTGGTAATAGAAGTTAATTGGAAAGTTATTTAATATTGTATTTTCTATCTAAATAATTAAAGTAAAATGCTGGGTTTTATGCGCTTTTAATGTTAGTTGTGTTGTGTGTTGCATCAGTGAAGACTTAATTAGTGTCATACAAGTCACTGTTGACTCTCTGAGAAGCCTGGTGCACAGGGCACACACAGCATACATACGTATGGCACTAGAAAGAAAAGAAAAAAACAGTAAAAATTTATACCAGAAACTTTTTTGCTAAATGAAGTATATTGCACAAATGTTTCTATTCAACCCCTTAACAACCCACGTCGTACAGGGTACGTCATACAAAAACTGGTCGTTAAAGACCAACAAAGTACCCTGTACGTTGTTAGGGGTTTAAAGCGGCTGGAAGTGATCCTGATCACTTCCAGTTGCTTTCAAGGTATTGCTGTGATGCCTCGATATTGAGGCATCACTGCAATACCTTTTTTCAAACACCGATGCAGAGAGAGCCACTATGTGGCCCTCTCTGCAACGGCCAGCAATCGTGCGATTGTTGGTGGGTGGGAGAAGCTGCAGGGAGACGGGTGGGCAGCCATCGCTGGGGTGAAATGAAGAGAGGGGGGCGGGATCACGTGCGGGGGGGGGGGGCGCCGGGAGCTCGCACGGATGTGTGCACGGGGCGGGAGCCCTACACTATGGAATAGTGTAAAGGGAAGGAGGGAGAGAGGAGGGGGAACATTTTTTATCTAAGGGATCTGGAAGGGGGTGGGGGTTGGTTAGTGAGGGGGAACGCTACACTACAGAAAAATAAATAAAAAATAAATCAAAATAATTTTTTTTTTTTAATTATTTGTATGCAAACTGGGTACTGGCAGCTGTCTGACAATAAGGTTGAGGTGGAGGGTTAGAGAGCTGTTTGGGTTGATTAGGGAGGATGGGGGCTAAGGGGGGTCCTACACAGCAGAGTATGTATTTTTTTTTTTAAAATTAAAAAAATCCTTTTATTTTAGTACTGGCAGACTTTCTGCCAGTACTTAAAGGGACACTAACTCCAAATTCTCTCTCTTATGATTCAGATAGAGCAAGCAATTTTAAGCAACTCTCTAATTTACTCCTATTATCAATTTTTCTCTTGCTATCTTTATTTTAAAAGCAGGAATGTGATGCATAGGAGCCAACCCATTTTTGGTTGATAACCTGGGTTATGCTTGCTTATTGGTGGGTAAATGTAAGGCTCCAATAAGCAAGCGCTATCCATGGTGCTGAACCTAAAATGGGCTGGCTGCTAAGATTTACATTCCTGCTTTTAAAATAAAGATAGCAAGAGAACGAAGAAAAATTGATAATAGGAGTAAATTAGAAAATTGCTTACAATGTCATGCTCTATCTGAATCGTGAAACAAATAATTTGGGTTCAGTGTCCCTTTAAGATGGCAGGGACAATTCTGGGATGGGGGAATGAAAAGAGCTGTTTGAGAGGGGGCCCTACAAACTACCTAATTAACCCCTTCACTGCTGGGCATAATACAAGTGTGGTGCGTAGCGGCATTAAGCAGCCTTCTAATTACCAAAGAGCAATGCCACAGCCATATATGTCTGCTATTTCGGAGAAGCATTTACAACCATGTGTGCCATAATTGCACAAGCTGTTTGTAAATAATTTCAGTAAGAAACCTAAAGTTTGTGAAAAAGTTTGTGAAAAAGTAAACTTTTTTTTTATTTGATCACATTTGGCGGTGAAATGGTGGCATGAAATACACCAAAATGGGCCTAGATCAATACTTTGGGTTGTGTACTAAAAAAAAAATATATACATGTCAAGGGATATTCAGGGATTCCTGAAAGATATCAGTGTTACAATGTAACTAGCGCTAACTTTGAGAGAAAAACATAATTTATGCTTACCTGATAAATTTATTTCTCTTGTAGTGTATCCAGTCCACGGATCATCCATTACTTGTGGGATATTCTCCTTCCCAACAGGAAGTTGCAAGAGGATCACCCACAGCAGAGCTGCTATATAGCTCCTCCACTCACTGCCATATCCAGTCATTCGACCGAAACAAGACGAGAAAGGAGAAACCATAGGGTGCAGTGGTGACTGTAGTTTAATTAAAATTTAGACCTGCCTTAAAAGGACAGGGCGGGCCGTGGACTGGATACACTACAAGAGAAATAAATTTATCAGGTAAGCATAAATTATGTTTTCTCTTGTTAAGTGTATCCAGTCCACGGATCATCCATTACTTGTGGGATACCAATACCAAAGCTAAAGTACACGGATGATGGGAGGGACAAGGCAGGAACTTAAACGGAAGGAACCACTGCCTGTAGAACCTTTCTCCCAAAAACAGCCTCCAAAGAAGCAAAAGTGTCAAATTTGTAAAATTTTGAAAAGATGTGAAGCGAAGACCAAGTCGCAGCCTTGCAAATCTGTTCAACAGAGGCCTCATTTTTAAAGGCCCAGGTGGAAGCCACAGCTCTAGTAGAATGAGCTGTAATCTTTTCAGGGGGCTGCTGTCCAGCAGTCTCATAGGCTAAGCGTATTATGCTCCGAAGCCAAAAGGAGAGAGAGGTTGTCGAAGCTTTTTGACCTCTCCTCTGTCCAGAGTAAACGACAAACAGGGCAGATGTTTGATGAAAATCTTTAGTAGCCTGTAAGTAAAACTTCAAGGCACGGACTACGTCCAGATTATGCAAAAGACGTTCCTTCTTTGAAGAAGGATTAGGACACAATGATGGAACAACAATCTCTTGATTGATATTCCTGTTAGAAACCACCTTAGGTAAAAACCCAGGTTTGGTATGCAGAACTACCTTGTCTGAATGAAAAATCAGATAAGGAGAATCACAATGTAAGGCAGATAACTCAGAGACTCTTCGAACCGAGGAAATAGCCATCAAAAACAGAACTTTCCAAGATAAAAGTTTAATATCAATGGAATGAAGGGGTTCAAACGGAACTCCCTGAAGAACTTTAAGAACCAAGTTTAATCTCCACGGGGGAGCAACAGTTTTAAACACAGGCTTAATCCTAACCAAAGCCTGACAAAATGCCTGGACGTCTGGTACTTCTGCCAGACGCTTGTGCAAAAGAATAGACAGAGCAGAGATCTGTCCTTTCAAAGAACTAGCTGATAAGCCTTTGTCCAAACCCTCTTGGAGAAAGGACAATATCCTAGGAATCCTAACCTTACTCCATGAGTAACTCTTGGATTCACACCAATAAAGATATTTATGCCATAACTTATGGTAGATTTTCCTGGTGACAGGCTTCCGAGCCTGTATTAAGGTATCAATGACTGACTCAGAGAAGCCACGCCTTGATAGAATCAAGCGTTCAATCTCCATGCAGTCAGTCTCAGAGAAATTAGATTTGGATGATTGAAAGGAACTTGTATTAGAAGGTCCTGCCTCAGAGGCAGAGTCAATGGTGGAAGAGATGGCATGTCCACTAGGTCTGCATACCAGGTCCTGCGTGGCCACGCAGGCGCTATCAGAATCACCGATGCTCTCTCCTGTTTGATTTTGGCAATCAGTCGAGGGAGCAGAGGAAACGGTGGAAACATATAAGCCAGGTTGAAGAACCAAGGAGCTGCTAGAGCATCTATCAGCGTTGCTCCTGGACCTGGATCCGGAACAAGGAAGCTTGGCATTCTGGCGAGACGCCATGAGATCCAGTTCTGGTTTGCCCCAACGATGGACCAGTTGAGCAAACACCTCCGGATGGAGTTCCCACTCCCCCGGATGGAAAGTCTGACGACTTAAAAAATCTGCCTCCCAGTTCTCTACGCCTGGGATGTGGATTGCTGACAGGTGGCAAGAGTGAGACTCTGACCAGCGAATTATCTTTGAGACTTCTAACATCGCTAGGGAACTCTTGGTTCCCCCTTGATGGTTGATGTAAGCCACAGTCGTGATGTTGTACGACTGAAATCTGATGAACCTCAGTGTTGCTAACTGAGGCCAAGCTAGAAGAGCATTGAATACTGCTCTTAACTCCAGAATATTTATTGGGAGGAGTTTCTCCTCCTGAGTCCACGATCCCTGAGCCTTCAGGGAGTTCCAGACTGCGCCCCAACCTAGAAGGCTGGCATCTGTTGTTACAATCGTCCAATCTGGCCTGCGAAAGGTCATACCCTTGGACAGATGGACCCGAGAAAGCCACCAGAGAAGAGAATCTCTGGTCTCTTGATCCAGATTTAGTAGAGGGGACAAATCTGAGTAATCCCCATTCCACTGATTTAGCATGCATACTTGCAGCGGTCTGAGATGCAGGCGCGCAAATGGCACTATGTCCATTGCCGCTACCATTAAGCCGATTACTTCCATGCACTGAGCCACTGACGGGCGTGGAATGGAATGAAGGACACGGCAAGCATTTAGAAGTTTTGATAACCTGGACTCCGTCAGGTAAATTTTCATCTCTACAGAATCTATAAGAGTCCCTAGGAAGGAGACTCTTGTGAGTGGTGATAGAGAACTCTTTTCCACGTTCACTTTCCACCCATGCGACCTCAGAAATGCCAGAACTATCTCTGTATGAGACTTGGCAATTTGAAAGCTTGACGCCTGTATCAGGATGTCGTCTAGATACGGAGCCACCACTTTTAACCACCAGAAGTGAGCCCAGAACCTTTGTAAAAATTATCGGGGCAGTGGCCAACCCGAAGGGAAGAGCTACAAATTGGTAATGCCTGTCTAGAAAGGCAAACCTTAGTGAATCGGTATGTGAAGGTAGGCATCCTTTAAGTCCACTGTGGTCATATACTGACCCTCTTGGATCATGGGTAGGATGGTCCGAATAGTTTCCATTTTGAATGATGGAACTCTGAGGAATTTGTTTAAGATCTTTAGATCCAAGATTGGTCTGAAGGTTCCCTCTTTCTTGGGAACCACAAACAGATTTGAATAAAATCCCTGTCCTTGTTCCGTCTGCGGAACTGGATGGATCACTCCCATTACTAGGAGGTCTTGCACACAGCTTAGGAATGCCTCTTTCTTTATCTGGTTTGCTGATAACCTTGAAAGATGAAATCTCCCTTGTGGAGGAGAAACTTTGAAGTCCAGAAGATATCCCTGAGATATGATCTCCAACGCCCAGGGATCCTGAACATCTCTTGCCCACGCCTGGGCGAAGAGAGAAAGTCTGCCCCCCACTAGATCCGTTTCCGGATAGGGGGACGCTCCTTCATGCTGTCTTGGGGGCAGCAGCAGGCTTTCTGGCCTGCTTGCCCTTGTTCCAGGACTGGTTAGGTTTCCAGGCCTGTCTGGAATGAGCAACAGTTCCCTCTTGTTTTGAAGCGGAGGAAGTTGATGCTGCTCCTGCCTTGAAATTTCGAAAGGCACCAAAAATTAGACTGTTTGGGTATGACCCTTGCCTCCAGTAATGTCAGCAATTGTCAGCAATAATTTCCTTCAAGCCAGGCCCGAATAAGGTCTGCCCCTTGAAAGGAATGTTGAGTAATTTAGACTTTGAAGTCACGTCAGCTGACCAGGATTTAAGCCATAGCGCCCTACGCGCCTGGATGGCGAATCCGGAATTCTTAGCCGTTAGTTTAGTCAAATGAACAATGGCATCAGATACAAATGAGTTAGCTAGCTTAAGCGTTCTAAGCTTGTCAATAATTTCATTCAATGGAGCTGTCTGGATGGCCTCTTCCAGGGCCTCAAACCAGAATGCCGCCGCAGCAGTGACAGGCGCAATGCATGCAAGGGGCTGTAAAATAAAACCTTGTTGAATAAACATTTTCTTAAGGTAACCCTCCAATTTTTTATCCATTGGATCTGAAAAAGCACAACTGTCCTCAACCGGGATAGTGGTACGCTTTGCTAAAGTAGAAACTGCTCCCTCCACCTTAGGGACCGTCTGCCATAAGTCCCGTGTAGGGGCGTCTATTGGAAACATTTTTCTAAATATAGGAGGTGAGGAAAAGGGCACACCGGGTCTATCCCACTCCTTGCTAATAATTTCTGTAAGCCTTTTAGGTATAGGAAAAACGTCAGTACACACCGGCACCGCATAGTATCTATCCAGCCTACACAATTTCTCTGGAATTGCAACTGTGTTACAGTCATTCAGAGCAGCTAATACCTCCCCAAGCAATACACGGAGGTTCTCAAGCTTAAATTTAAAATTAGAAATCTCTGAATCAGGTTTCCCCGAGTCAGAGATGTCACCCACAGACTGAAGCTCTCCGTCCTCATGTTCTGCATACTGTGACGCAGTATCAGACATGGCTCTAACAGCATTTGCGTGCTCTGTATCTCTCCTAACCCCAGAGCTATCGCGCTTGCCTCTTAATTCAGGCAATCTAGATAATACCTCTGACAGGGTATTATTCATGATTGCAGCCATGTCCTTCAAGGTAATCGCTATGGGCGTCCCTGATGTAATTGGCGCAATATTAGCGTGCGTCCCCTGAGCGGGAGGCGAAGGGTCTGACACGTGGGGAGAGTTAGTCGGCATAACTTCCCACTCGACAGAACCCTCTGGTGATAATTATTTTATAGATAAAGACTGATCTTTACTGTTTAAGGTGAAATCAATACATTTAGTACACATTCTCCTATGGGGCTCCACCATGGCTTTCAAACATAATGAACAAGTAGGTTCCTCTGTGTCAGACATGTTTAAACAGACTAGCAATGAGACTAGCAAGCTTGGAAAACACTTTAAAACAAGTTTACAAGCAATATAAAAAACGTTACTGCGCCTTTAAGAAACACAAATTCTCCCAAATTTTGAAATAACAGTGAAAAAATGCAGTTACACTAACAACATTTTTACAGTGTATGTAATAAGTTAGCAGAGCATTGCACCCACTTGCAAATGGATGATTAACCCCTTAATACCAAAAACGGAATAACAAATGACAAAAACTTTTTTTAAACAGTCACAACAACTGCCACAGCTCTATTGTGGCTTTTTACCTCCCTCAATACGACTTTTGAAGCCTTTTGAACCCTTCAGAGAAGTCCTGGATCATGCAGGAAGAAGCAGGATGTCTTTTTCTGTAATTTTTGCTGTGCAAAAAAACGCTAAAATAGGCCCCTCCCACTCATATTACAACAGTGGGAAGCCTCAGGGAACTGTTTCTAGGCAAAATTCAAGCCAGCCATGTGGAAAAAACTAGGCCCCAATAAGTTTTATCACCAAACATATGTAAAAAAACGATTAAACATGCCAGCAAACGTTTTAAAATACACTTTTATAAGAGTATGTATCTCTATTAATAAGCCTGATACCAGTCGCTATCACTGCATTTAAGGCTTTACTCACATTACTTCGGTATCAGCAGCATTTTCTAGCAAATTCCATCCCTAGAAAAATATTTTAACTGCACATACCTTATTACAGGAAAACCTGCA
Organism: Bombina bombina; assembly: GCF_027579735.1. Taxonomy (NCBI): domain Eukaryota; kingdom Metazoa; phylum Chordata; class Amphibia; order Anura; family Bombinatoridae; genus Bombina; species Bombina bombina. The sequence goes on along the minus strand of NC_069507.1, from coordinate 204,068,801 downwards.
CGCTATTCCCCCTCTGAAGTTACCTCACTCCTCAGAATATGTGAGAACAGCAAAGGATCTTAGTTACTTCTGCAAAGATCATAGAAAATGCAGGCAGATTCTTCTTCTGAATACTGCCTGAGATAAACAGTACACTCCGGTACCATTTAAAAATAACAAACTTTTGATTGAAGAAATAAACTAAGTATAAAACACCACAGTCCTCTTACGACCTCCATCTTAGTTGAGAGTTGCAAGAGAATAACTGGATATGGCAGTGAGGGGAGGAGCTATATAGCAGCTCTGCTGTGGGTGATCCTCTTGCAACTTCCTGTTGGGAAGGAGAATATCCCACAAGTAATGGATGATCCGTGGACTGGATACACTTAACAAGAGAAAAAATGGTTTGGAAATAGCAAAGTGCTACTTTATTGCCCTATAACTTGCAAAAAAAGCAAAGAACATGTAAACATTGGGTATTTCTAAACTCAGGACAAAATTTAGAAACTATTTAGCATGGGTGTTTTTTGGTGGTTGTAAATGTGTAACAGATTTTGGGGGGGTCAAGGTTAGAAAAAGTGTTTTTTTTTTTCAATTTTTTCATTATATTTTATAACCTTTTTTATAGTAAATTATAAGATATGATGAAAATAATGTTATCTTTAGAAAGTCCATTTAATGGAGAGAAAAACGGTATATAATATGTGTGGGTACAGTAAATGAGTAAGAGGAAAATTACAGCTAAACACAAACACTGCAGAAATGTAAAAATAGCCCTGGTCCTTAAGGGTAAGACAATTGAAACATTGAGACCTATTTATCATATGTCTGTCGGACCTGATCCGACAGTGCGGATCAGGTCCGACAGACATCGCTGAATGCGGAGAGCAATACGCTCTCCGTATTCAGCATTGCACCAGCAGTTCTTGTGAGCTGCAGGTGCAACACCGCCCCCTGCAGACTCGTGGCCAATTGGCCGCAAGCAGGGGGTGTCAATCAACCCGATCATACTCTATCGGGTTAAATTCCGGCGATTCCTGTCTGCCTCATCAGAGCAGGCGGACAGGGTTATGGAGCAGCGGTTTCGCCAGAAACACGGGACCTCAAGCTCCATTCGGAGCTTGATAGATAGGTCCCATGGTCTTGTCCTTAAGGGGTTAAAGGGACATGGAACCCAAAATGTTTCTTTCATGAAAGAAACATTTTAGAAAGAAAATACAATTTTAAACAACTTTCTAATTTACTTCTATTGTTTCATTTTCTTGTTATTCTTTGTTGAAGAAGCAGCATTGCATTACTGGGAGATAATTAACACATTGGGTGAGCCAATAAAACGAGGCATTTATGTGCAGCCACCAATCAGCAGCTCTTGAGCCTACCTAGGTATCCTTTTTAACAAAGAATACCAAGGGAGCAAAACAAATTAGACAATAGAAGTAAAGCGGAAAGTTGTTTAAAATAATATGCTCTATCTAAATCATTAAAGAAAAAACTGTATTTTGTGTCCCTTAAAAACTGAAATGCACCCATGCACATTTGAATTTTCACCCATCTATCCTTAAAGGACCAGTCAATACAGTAGATTTGCATAATCAACAAATGCATGATAAGAAGACAATGCAATAGCACTTAGTCTGAACTTCAAATGAGTAGTAGAATTTTTAAAAATAAATTGCAAAGTTATGTCTATTTCCATTCCCCTGTATGATGTGACAGCCATCAGCCAATCACAAATGCATATACGTATATGCTGTGAATTCTTGCACATGCTCAGTAGGAGCTGATGACTAAAAAATTGTAAATATAAAAATACTGTGCATATATTGTTAATGGAAGTAAATTGGAAAGTTGTTTAAATGTTCATGCTCTATCTGAATCATAAAAGTTCATAAAGTGTCCCTTTAAGCCAGGGATTTTTAAAGTCTTAGGTGGTGAGCCTCCCCTCTGGCAGAATTTACAAAACAATGCCCCCCCCCCCCTCCCCTCATAATAGATGTTACTTTATTTTCTCTCTTTAAAGAAAAATGTAATATTTACTTTTAATTTGGGTGATTTAAATCTGATCCGGGGATCACGTTTAGCCCTCAAGAGCTGATTCTGCTCAATAAAAACTGTGCTTCTCTCCTGTTTCAGTTTGCACTTTATTATTCCTGTGTCAAACGCAACTGATAAAGACAACAAAAACAACGCAGTCTGGGAGAGATTTTGACCTCAGTGCCTTTCTTCCACCTACATGCCGTCCTTTGCCTTATTGCACCACAAAAAGCCCTGTGTCATTGTCACCTCTTGAAAGCCGTTGTATGTTTTGCCAAAGTCAGCTGCGGCTTGCGGTTTTGATAGGATAGTGTGAAGCTTCCCTTATATGGTCTAGCGCCCCCTGAGGAGGCCGCCTCACACTGTAAAAACCACTGCTTTTAGCCAATTTACCTGTGTAATGTACTGAATATAACTCAATATGTGTGCTGAATTAAAAGGGACACAAGTAAAAAAACAAAAACATTTATAACTCAGAAAGAGCGGCAGTTTTAAGACACTTTCCAATTAACTTCCATGATCAAATTTTGCACAGTCTTTTTATATTCACACTTTTTGGGGAACAAATTCTTACTGAGCATGTGCACAAGCTCACAGGGTATATGTATACTGTGATTGGCTGATGTCTGTCACATGATACAGGAAGCAGGCAAATGGGAGAAAAAAATAATTTGTCAGAAAAAAACAGAATTTATGCTTACCTGATAAATTACTTTCTCCAACGGTGTGTCCGGTCCACGGCGTCATCCTTACTTGTGGGAATATCTCTTCCCCAACAGGAAATGGCAAAGAGTCCCAGCAAAGCTGGCCATATAGTCCCTCCTAGGCTCCGCCCACTCCAGTCATTCGACCGACGGACAGGAGGAAAAATATAGGAGAAACCATATGGTACCGTGGTGACTGTAGTTAGAGAAAATAATTCATCAGACCTGATTAAAAAACCAGGGCGGGCCGTGGACCGGACACACCGTTGGAGAAAGTAATTTATCAGGTAAGCATAAATTCTGTTTTCTCCAACATTGGTGTGTCCGGTCCACGGCGCCATCCTTACTTGTGGGAACCAATACCAAAGCTTTAGGACACGGATGAAGGGAGGGAGCAAATCAGGTTACCTAAACGGAAGGCACCACAGCTTGCAAAACCTTTCTCCCAAAAATAGCCTCCGAAGAAGCAAAAGTATCAAATTTGTAAAATTTGGCAAAAGTGTGCAGTGAAGACCAAGTCGCTGCCTTACATATCTGGTCAACAGAAGCCTCGTTCTTGAAGGCCCATGTGGAAGCCACAGCCCTAGTGGAGTGAGCTGTGATTCTTTCAGGAGGCTGCCGTCCGGCAGTCTCATAAGCCAATCGGATGATGCTTTTAAGCCAAAAGGAAAGAGAGGTAGAAGTCGCTTTTTGACCTCTCCTTTTACCAGAATAGACAACAAACAAAGAAGATGTTTGTCTGAAATCTTTTGTAGCCTCTAAATAGAATTTTAGAGCACGGACTACGTCCAAATTGTGTAACAAACGTTCCTTCTTTGAAACTGGATTCGGACACAAAGAAGGTACAACTATCTCCTGGTTAATATTTTTGTTAGAAACAACCTTTGGAAGAAAACCAGGCTTAGTACGCAAAACCACCTTATCTGCATGGAACACCAGATAGGGCGGAGAACACTGCAGAGCAGATAACTCAGAAACTCTTCTAGCAGAAGAAATAGCAACCAAAAACAAAGCTTTCCAAGATAGTAACTTAATATCTATGGAATGTAAAGGTTCAAACGGAACCCCTTGAAGAACTGAAAGAACTAGATTTAGACTCCAGGGAGGAGTCAAAGGTCTGTAAACAGGCTTGATCCTAACCAGAGCCTGAACAAATGCTTGAACATCTGGCACAGCTGCCAGTCTTTTGTGTAGTAAGACAGATAAAGCAGAGATCTGTCCCTTTAGAGAACTTGCAGATAATCCTTTCTCCAAACCTTCTTGTAGAAAGGAGAGAATCCTAGAAATTTTTATCTTTTTCCATGGGAATCCTTTGGATTCACACCAACAGATATATCTTTTCCATATCTTATGGTAAATCTTTCTAGTTACCGGTTTTCTGGCCTGAACCAGAGTATCTATCACAGAATCTGAAAACCCACGCTTCGATAGAATCAAGCGTTCAATCTCCAAGCCGTCAGCTGGAGGGAGACCAGATTTGGATGTTCGAATGGACCCTGAACAAGAAGGTCTCGTCTCAAAGGTAGCTTCCATGGTGGAACCAATGACATATTCACCAGGTCTGCATACCAAGTCCTGCGTGGCCACGCAGGAGCTATCAAGATCACCGAGGCCCTCTCCTGATTGATCCTGGCTACCAGCCTGGGAATGAGAGGAAACGGTGGAAATACATAAGCTAGGTTGAAGGTCCAAGGTGCTACTAGTGCATCTACTAGAGTCGCCTTGGGATCCCTGGATCTGGACCCGTAGCAAGGAACCTTGAAGTTCTGACGAGACGCCATCAGATCCATGTCTGGAATGCCCCATAATTGAGTTATTTGGGCAAAGATCTCCGGGTGGAGTTCCCACTCCCCCGGATGGAATGTCTGACGACTCAGATAATCCGCCTCCCAGTTTTCCACACCTGGGATGTGGATCGCAGACAGGTGGCAGGAGTGATCCTCTGCCCATTGAATTATTTTGGTCACTTCTTTCATCGCCAGGGAACTCCTTGTTCCCCCCTGATGATTGATATACGCAACGGTCGTCATGTTGTCTGATTGGAATCTTATGAATCTGGCCTTTGCTAGTTGAGGCCAAGTCCTGAGAGCATTGAATATCGCTCTCAGTTCCAGAATGTTTATCGGGAGAAGAGACTCTTCCCGAGACCATAGACCCTGAGCTTTCAGGGACTCCCAGACCGCGCCCCAGCCCACTAGACTGGCGTCGGTCGTGACAATGACCCACTCTGGTCTGCGGAAGCTCATTCCCTGGGATAGATTGTCCAGGGTCAGCCACCAACGGAGTGAATCTCTGGTCTTCTGATCTACTTGAATCATTGGAGACAAGTCTGTATAGTCCCCATTCCACTGTTTGAGCATGCACAGTTGTAATGTTCTTAGATGAATTCGTGCAAAAGGAACTATGTCCATTGCTGCAACCATCAACCCTACTACTTCCATGCACTGCGCTATGGAAGGACGTGGAACAGAATGAAGAACTTGACAAGTGCTTAGAAGTTTTGACTTTCTGACCTCTGTCAGAAAAATCCTCATTTCTAAGGAATCTATTATTGTTCCCAAGAAGGGAACTCTTGTCGATGGAGACAGAGAACTTTTTTCTATGTTCACCTTCCATCCGTGTGATCTGAGAAAGGCCAGAACTATGTCTGTATGAGCCTTTGCTTTTGACAGGGACGACGCTTGTATTAGAATGTCGTCCAAGTAAGGTACTACTGCAATGCCCCTCGGTCTTAGAACCGCTAGAAGGGACCCTAGTACCTTTGTGAAAATCCTTGGAGCAGTGGCTAACCCGAATGGGAGGACCATAAACTGGTAATGCTTGTCCAGAAAGGCGAACCTTAGGAACTGATGATGTTCTTTGTGGATAGGAATATGTAGGTACGCATCCTTTAGATCCACGGTAGTCATAAATTGACTTTCCTGGATAGTGGGTAGAATCGTTCGAATGGTTTCCATCTTGAACGATGATACCCTGAGAAATTTGTTTAGGATCTTCAAATCCAAAATTGGTCTGAAAGTTCCCTCTTTTTTGGGAACTACGAACAGATTGGAATAAAATCCCATTCCTTGTTCCTTTATTGGAACTGGGTGTATCACTCCCATCTTTAACAGGTCTTCTACACAATGTAAGAACGCCTGTCTCTTTATTTGGTTTGAGGATAAGTGAGACATGTGGAACCTTCCCCTTGGGGGAAGTTCCCTGAATTCCAGGAGATAACCCTGAGAAACTATTTCTAGCGCCCAGGGATCCTGAACATCTCTTGCCCAAGCCTGAGCAAAGAGAGAGAGTCTGCCCCCCACTAGATCCGGTCCCGGATCGGGGGCTACTCCTTCATGCTGTTTTGTTAGCAGCGGCAGGCTTCTTGGCCTGCTTACCCTTGTTCCAGCCTTGCATCGGTTTCCAGGCTGGTTTGGGTTGTGAGGCATTACCCTCTTGCTTAGAGGATGCAGAATTAGAGGCCGGTCCGTTCCTGAAATTGTGAAAGGAACGAAAATTAGACTTATTCTTGGCCTTGAAAGGCCTATCTTGTGGAAGGGCGTGGCCCTTTCCCCCAGTGATGTCTGAAATAATCTCTTTCAATTCTGGTCCAAATAGAGTTTTACCTTTGAAAGGGATGTTATGCAATTTTGTCTTGGATGATACATCCGCTGACCAAGACTTTAGCCAAAGCGCTCTGCGCGCCACGATAGCAAACTCTGAATTTTTTGCCGCTAATCTAGCTAATTGCAAAGCGGCATCTAAAATAAAAGAGTTAGCCAACTTAAGTGTGTGAACTCTGTCCATAACCTCCTCATATGGAGTCTCTCTACTAAGCGAGTTTTCTAGTTCCTCGAACCAGAACCACGCTGCTGTAGTGACAGGAACAATGCACGAAATGGGTTGTAGAAGGTAACCTTGCTGTACAAAAATCTTTTTAAGCAAACCCTCCAATTTTTTATCCATAGGATCTTTGAAAGCACAACTATCCTCGATAGGAATAGTAGTGCGTTTGTTTAGAGTAGAAACTGCCCCCTCGACTTTAGGGACTGTCTGCCATAAGTCCTTTCTGGGGTCGACCATAGGAAATAATTTCTTAAATATAGGGGGGGGGGACAAAAGGTATGCCAGGCTTTTCCCACTCCTTATTCACTATGTCCGCCACCCGCTTGGGTATAGGAAAAGCATCGGGGTGCACCGGAACCTCTAGGAACTTGTCCATCTTGCATAATTTCTCTGGAATGACCAAGTTGTCACAATCATCCAGAGTAGATAACACCTCCTTAAGCAGTGCGCGGAGATGTTCTAATTTAAATTTAAATGTCACAACATCAGGTTCAGCTTGTTGAGAAATTTTTCCTGAATCTGAAATTTCCCCATCTGACAAAACCTCCCTCATGGCCCCTTCAAATTGGTGTGAGGGTATGACAGAACAATTATCATCAGCGCCCTCCTGCTCTTCAGTGTTTAAAACAGAGCAATCGCGCTTTCTCTGATAAGTAGGCATTTTGGATAAAAACATAATTTATGCTTACCTGATAAATTCCTTTCTTCTGTTGTGTGATCAGTCCACGGGTCATCATTACTTCTGGGATATAACTCCTCCCCAACAGGAAATGCAAGAGGATTCACCCAGCAGAGCTGCATATAGCTCCTCCCCCCTACGTCAGTCCCAGTCATTCGACCAAGAAACAACGAGAAAGGAGTAACCAAGGGTGAAGTGGTGACTGGAGTATAATTTAAAAGATATTTACCTGCCTTAAAACAGGGCGGGCCGTGGACTGATCACACAACAGAAGAAAGGAATTTATCAGGTAAGCATAAATTATGTTTTCTTCTGTTATGTGTGATCAGTCCACGGGTCATCATTACTTCTGGGATACCAATACCAAAGCAAAAGTACACGGATGACGGGAGGGATAGGCAGGCTCATTATACAGAAGGAACCACTGCCTGAAGAACCTTTCTCCCAAAAATAGCCTCCGAAGAAGCAAAAGTGTCAAATTTGTAAAATTTGGAAAAAGTATGAAGCGAAGACCAAGTTGCAGCCTTGCAAATCTGTTCAACAGAGGCCTCATTCTTAAAGGCCCAAGTGGAAGCCACAGCTCTAGTGGAGTGAGCTGTAATTCTTTCAGGAGGCTGCTGTCCAGCAGTCTCATAGGCTAAACGTATTATGCTACGAAGCCAAAAAGAGAGAGAGGTAGCAGAAGCTTTTTGACCTCTCCTCTGTCCAGAGTAAACGACAAACAAGGAAGAAGTTTGGCGAAAATCTTTAGTTGCCTGCAAGTAGAACTTGAGGGCACGAACTACATCCAGATTGTGTAAAAGACGTTCCTTCTTTGAAGAAGGATCTGGACACAAGGATGGGACAACAATCTCTTGATTGATGTTCCTGTTAGTGACTACCTTAGGTAAGAACCCAGGTTTAGTACGCAGAACTACCTTGTCTGAGTGAAAAATCAGATAAGGGGAATCACAATGTAAGGCTGATAACTCAGAGACTCTTCGAGCCGAGGAAATAGCCATTAAAAACAGAACTTTCCAAGATAACATTTTTATATCAATGGAATGAAGGGGTTCAAACGGAACACCCTGTAAAACGTTAAGAACTAAGTTTAAACTCCATGGTGGAGCAACAGCTTTAAACACAGGCTTGATCCTAGCTAAAGCCTGACAAAAGGACTGGACGTCTGGATTTTCTGACAGACGTCTGTGTAACAAGATGGACAGAGCTGAAATCTGTCCCTTTAATGAACTAGCTGATAAACCCTTTTCTAAACCTTCTTGTAGAAAAGACAATATCCTAGCGATCCTAACCTTACTCCAGGAGTAACCTTTGGATTCGCACCAGTATAGGTATTTCCGCCATATTTTATGGTAAATCCTTCTGGTAACAGGCTTCCTAGCCTGAATCAGGGTATCAATAACCGACTCAGAAAAACCACGTTTTGATAAAATCAAGCGTTCAATTTCCAAGCAGTCAGCTTCAGAGAAGTTAGATTTTGATGTTTGAATGGACCCTGTATCAGAAGGTCCTGTCTCAGAGGTAGAGACCAAGGCGGACAGGATGACATGTCCACTAGATCTGCATACCAAGTCCTGCGTGGCCAAGCAGGTGCTATTAGAATTACTGATGCTCTCTCCTGTTTGATTTTGGCAATCAATCGAGGAAGCAGCGGGAAGGGTGGAAACACATAAGCCATCCTGAAGTTCCAAGGTGCTGTCAAAGCATCTATCAGAACTGCTCCCGGATCCCTGGATCTGGACCCGTAGCGAGGAAGTTTGGCGTTCTGGCGAGACGCCATGAGATCTATCTCTGGTTTGCCCCAACGTCGAAGTATTTGGGCAAAGACCTCCGGATGAAGTTCCCACTCCCCCGGATGAAGAGTCTGGCGACTCAAGAAATCCGCCTCCCAGTTCTCCACTCCCGGGATGTGGATTGCTGACAGGTGGCAAGAGTGAGACTCTGCCCAGCGAATTATCTTTGATACTTCCATCATTGCTAGGGAGCTTCTTGTCCCTCCCTGATGGTTGATGTAAGCTACAGTCGTGATGTTGTCCGACTGAAACCTGATGAACCCCCGAGTTATTAACTGGGGCCAAGCCAGAAGGGCATTGAGAACTGCTCTCAATTCCAGAATGTTTATTGGAAGGAGACTCTCCTCCTGATTCCATAGTCCCTGAGCCTTCAGAGAATTCCAGACAGCGCCCCAACCTAGTAGGCTGGCGTCTGTTGTTACAATTGTCCAGTCTGGCCTGCTGAATGGCATTCCCCTGGACAGGTGTGGCCGATGAAGCCACCATAGAAGAGAATTTCTGGTCTCTTGATTCAGATTCAGAGTAGGGGACAAATCTGAGTAATCCCCATTCCACTGACTTAGCATGCATAGTTGCAGCGGTCTGAGGTGTAGGCGTGCAAAAGGTACTATGTCCATTGCCGCTACCATTAAGCCGATCACCTCCATGCATTGAGCTACTGACGGGTGTTGAATGGAATGAAGGACGCGGCATGCATTTTGAAGTTTTGTTAACCTGTCTTCTGTCAGGTAAATCTTCATTTCTACAGAATCTATAAGAGTCCCCAAGAATGGAACTCTTGTGAGAGGAAAGAGAGAACTCTTCTTTTCGTTCACTTTCCATCCATGCGACCTTAGAAATGCCAGAACTAACTCTGTATGAGACTTGGCAGTTTGAAAGCTTGAAGCTTGTATTAGAATGTCGTCTAGGTACGGAGCTACCGAAATCCCTCGCGGTCTTAGTACCGCTAGAAGGGCACCCAGAACCTTTGTGAAGATTCTTGGAGCCGTAGCCAATCCGAATGGAAGAGCTACAAACTGGTAGTGCCTGTCTAAGAAGGCAAACCTTAGATACCGGTGATGATCTTTGTGGATCGGTATGTGAAGGTAAGCATCCTTTAAATCCACTGTGGTCATGTACTGACCCTCTTGGATCATGGGTAAAATTGTCCGAATAGTTTCCATTTTGAACGATGGAACTCTTAGGAATTTGTTTAGAGTCTTTAAATCTAAGATTGGCCTGAAAGTTCCCTCTTTTTTGGGAACCACAAACAGGTTTGAGTAGAACCCTTGTCCTTGTTCCGACCACGGAACCGGATGGATCACTCCCATTGTTAACAGATCTTGTACGCAGCGTAGAAACGCTTCTTTCTTTATCTGGTTTGTTGACAACCTTGACAGATGAAATCTCCCTCTTGGGGGAGATAATTTGAAGTCTAGAAGGTATCCCTGAGATATGATCTCTAGTGCCCAGGGATCCTGAACATCTCTTGCCCAGGCCTGGGCGAAGAGAGAGAGTCTGCCCCCTACTAGATCCGGTCCCGGATCGGGGGCTCTCGGTTCATGCTGTCTTTGGGGCAGCAGCAGGTTTCCTGGCCTGCTTGCTTTTGTTCCAGGACTGGTTAGGCTTCCAGCCTTGCCTGTAACGAGCAACAGCTCCTTCCTGTTTTGGTGCAGTGGAGGTTGATGCTGCTCCTGTTTTGAAATTCCGAAAGGGACGAAAATTAGACTGTCTAGCCTTAGCTTTGGCCTTGTCTTGAGGTAGGGCGTGGCCCTTACCTCCCGTAATGTCAGCGATAATTTCTTTCAAACCGGGCCCGAATAAGGACTGCCCCTTGAAAGGTATATTAAGTAATTTGGACTTAGAAGTAACATCAGCTGACCAGGATTTTAGCCACAGTGCCCTGCGTGCCTGTATGGCGAATCCTGAGTTCTTAGCCGTAAGTTTGGTTAAATGTACTACGGCCTCCGAAATGAAAGAATTAGCTAGTTTAAGGACTCTAAGCCTGTCCGTAATGTCGTCTAGCGTAGAGGAACTAAGGTTCTCTTCAAGCGACTCAATCCAAAATGCTGCCGCAGCCGTAATCGGCGCGATACATGCAAGGGGTTGTAATATAAAACCTTGTTGAACAAACATTTTCTTAAGGTAACCCTCTAATTTTTTATCCATTGGATCTGAGAAAGCACAGCTATCCTCCACCGGGATAGTGGTACGCTTAGCTAAAGTAGAAACTGCTCCCTCCACCTTGGGGACCGTTTGCCATAAGTCCCGAGTGGTGGCGTCTATTGGAAACATCTTTCTAAATATTGGAGGGGGTGAGAACGGCACACCGGGTCTATCCCACTCCTTAGTAACAATTTCAGTTAGTCTCTTAGGTATAGGAAAAACGTCAGTACTCGCCGGTACCGCAAAGTATTTATCCAACCTACACAGTTTCTCTGGTATTGCAACAGTGTTACAATCGTTGAGAGCTGCTAAGACCTCCCCTAGTAGTACACGGAGGTTCTCCAATTTAAATTTAAAATTTGAAATATCTGAGTCCAATCTGTTTGGATCAGAACCGTCACCCACAGAATGAAGCTCTCCGTCCTCATGCTCTGCGAGCTGTGACGCAGTATCAGACATGGCCCTAGCATTGTCAGCGCACTCTGTTCTCACCCCAGAGTGATCACGCTTGCCTCTTAGTTCAGGTAATTTAGACAAAACTTCAGTCATAACAGTAGCCATATCTTGTAATGTTATCTGTAATGGCCGCCCAGATGTACTAGGCGCCAAAATATCACGCACCTCCCGGGCGGGAGATGCAGGTACTGTCGCGTGAGGCGAGTTAGTCGGCATAACTCTCCCCTCGCTGTTTGGTGAAATTTGTTCACATTGTACAGATTGACTTTTATTTAAAGTAGCATCAATACAGTTAGTACATAAATTTCTATTGGGCTCCACCTTGGCATTGGAACAAATGACACAGATATCTTCCTCTGAGTCAGACATGTTTAACACACTAGCAAAAAACTTACAACTTGGTTATAATCTTTTTTAGCAAAAAACGTACTGTGCCTCAAAGAGGTACTAACGATTAAATGACAGTTGAAATAATGAACTGAAAAACAGTTATTGCATCAAATTTTAAAACAACACAACTTTTAGCAAAGGTTTGTTCCCATTAGTAAAAAACAACACTAATTAAATTTGTACATAAGAAAAACAAAACAACGTTTTTTATACACAGTCACTATAAGAATTCTCACAGCTCTGCTGAGAGAATTTACCTCCCTTCAAAGAAGTTTGAAGACCCCTGAGATCTGTCAGAGATGAACCGGATCATGCAGGACATATAAAAGTAGCTGACTGGAATTTTTTGATGCGTAGCAAAGAGCGCCAAAAACGGCCCCTCCCTCTCCCACACAGCAGTGAAGAGAAACGAAACTGTCACAATTAAAGCAAAAAACTGCCAAGTGGAAAATAATGCCCAAACATTTATTCACACAGTACCTCAGCAATGTAAACGATTCTACATTCCAGCAAAAACGTTTAACATGAGAATAGTTATTAAAAGGATTAGTGACCTTAACACAGTAGTTCCGGTGAAATACCATCCCCAGAATACTGAAGTGTATACATACATGTCATTTTAACGGTATGGCAGGCTTTTCTCATCAATTCCATTCAGAAAATAAAAACTGCCACATACCTCAATGCAGATTCATCTGCCCGCTGTCCCCTGATCTGAAGCCTTTACCTCCCTCAGATGGTCGAGAACAGCAATATGATCTTAACGACTCCGGTTAAAATCATAGTAAAAAATCTCTGTCAGATTCTTCCTCAAACTCTGCCAGAGAAGTAATAACACGCTCCGGTGCTATTTTAAAATAACAAACTTTTGATTGAAGTCATAAAAACTAAGTATAATCACCATAGTCCTCTCACACATCCTATCTAGTCGTTGGGTGCAAGAGAATGACTGGGACTGACGTAGGGGGGAGGAGCTATATGCAGCTCTGCTGGGTGAATCCTCTTGCATTTCCTGTTGGGGAGGAGTTATATCCCAGAAGTAATGATGACCCGTGGACTGATCACACATAACAGAAGAAATATTTGCTATGGAGTTATCCATTACAGCCGTTAATTGTTGCATGGTAATAAGAATTGGCGCGCTAGATGTACTAGGGGCCTCCTGTGTGGGCAAAAAAGGTGTAGACACAGTAGGAGATGATGTAGTATCATGTTTACTCCCCTCATCTGAGGAATCATCTTGGGCAATTTCATTATCTGTGGCAGTACTGTCCTTACTTTGTTTGGACGCTATGGCACAATTATCACACAAATTTAAATGGGGAGACACATTGGCTTTCATACATATAGAACATAGCTTATCCGAAGGCACAGACATGTTAAACAGGCTTAAACTTGTCAATAAAGCACAAAAAAACGTTTTAAAACAAAACCGTTACTGTCTCTTTAAATTTTAAACAGAAAACACTTTATTACTGAATATGTGAAAAAGTATGAAGGAATTGTTCAAAAATTACCAAAATTTCACCACAGTGTCTTAAAGCATTAAGAGTATTGCACACCAAATTTCAGAGCTTTAACCCTTAAAATAACGGAACCGGAGCCGTTTACAAATTTAACCCCTATACAGTCCCAGCTATAGCCTTTGCTGAGACCTAACCAAGCCCAGAGGGGAATACGATACCAATTGACGCCTTCTAGAAACTTTTCCAGCAACTTTCAGATCCTCACACATGCATCTGCATGCCCTGCTCTCAAAAAACAACTGCGCAGTAATGGCGCGAAAATGAGGCTCAGCCTACAACTAGGAAGGCCCCCTGACTGGAAAAGGTGTCTAACATAGTGCCTGCCGTTTAATAAACGTTCCCCAAGTTTATAAATGTGAATTGTCAGCATAAACATGAATAAAATGCCCAAATAAAGCAATCGATTTAGCCCATAAAAATGTCTACCAGTTTTATAGCCCATATTAAGCCCTTTATTCTGTTTGTTTGACTAAGAAAATGGCTTACCGGTCCCCATGAGGGGAAATGACAGCCTTCCAGCATTACATGGTCTTGTTAGAAATATGGCTAGTCATACCTTAAGCAGAAAAGTCTGCTAACTGTTTCCCCCAACTGAAGTTACTTCATCTCAACAGTCCTATGTGGAAACAGCAATCGATTTTAGTTACTGTCTGCTAAAATCATCTTCCTCTCACAAACAGAAATCTTCATCCTTTTCTGTTTCAGAGTAAATAGTACATACCAGCACTATTTTAAAATAACAAACACTTGATAGAAGAATAAAAACTACATTTAAACACCAAAAAACTCTTAACCATCTCCGTGGAGATGTTGCCTGTGCAACGGCAAAGAGAATGACTGGGGTGGGCGGAGCCTAGGAGGGACTATATGGCCAGCTTTGCTGGGACTCTTTGCCATTTCCTGTTGGGGAAGAGATATTCCCACAAGTAAGGATGACGCCGTGGACCGGACACACCAATGTTGGAGAAATCTAATGCTTATTTGAAATTCAGAGTAGGTGTTATTGCATAGTCTTATTATTATGCACTAGTTAATAATGCAATTCTACTGCATTGAGTGGTCATTTAAATTACTTTTATTGCATGTAGTAAATTATTTCATAATTTATATCTGTGGCACAAACAATTCACGGTTCAGCCCACAATTTTACAGAATCAGATTTCACCCTAACAGAGAGCACGCCCATAATGACTTAAAGGGACTGTAAACATTATGTAATTACAAGATTGTTCCGCAGTCTTCCAATAGATTAACATACCAGCAGAGTCTAAATGTTCTCAGAACAGACTAACACTTTGGCCGAACTCCACAGATCTACTTTCCTTATATGGAGGACCCAATACAGCCTTGCAAAATGAGAAGACAGGGCTTGCCACTGTCATTGTGTTAACAAAATCTCCATTGTTTAACTTCAACAAACATTATAAGATAACAAACTGCAAATTAAAGGGGCATGAAACCCACATTTTTTCTTTAGTGATTTAGAAAGAGCATGGCATTTTAAACAAGTTTCTAATTTACTTCTATTATCTAATTTGCTTCATTCTCTTGATATCACTTGCTGAAAAGCATATCTAGATATGCTCAGTAGCTGCTTATTGGTTGCTGCACATGAGGCCTCGTGTGATTAAAATTGCATGCCCTATCTGAATCATGAAAGTTTAATTTTGACTAGACTGTCCCTTTAAGAATGGATGTGTGATAAGGTTATGCTTGTGAAGCTTACAATATTCTTTCAATTTCCAGGATTCGAAAAACCCACAATTTTTAGATGGAAATCACAGGAAAAGGCGGGAAATAAGTCATGAAAATACATTGCATAAATGTTTTACTATGTGTTATTAAAGTTTTTAAACTAAAATGTTGACGTGTTTATTGTTCCTTCAAAGAGACATTCAGTCTACATTATACAATATAAGGTTTGTAGAATTCAGATAATTATATTCTTTATGCAAAAAAAAACTTGAATTTTGAAAATTCTCTTTTAATAACAGAAAATATGTGCTTTGCATTAACTTAAAGGGTTATGAAACTCGTTTTTTTCTTTCTTTCGTGACTCAGATAGAAAATAACATTTTAAATAACTTTCCAATTTACTTCTTCAAATTTGCTTCATTATCTTGGTATTCTTTGTTGAAAGAGCACCAATGCACTACTGAGCGCTAGCTGAACACATCAGGAGAGTCAATAACAAGAGGCAGGTGTGTGCATCTACCAATAAGCAGCTAGCTCCCAGTAGCACCTGAGCCTACCTAGGTATGCTTTTCAACAAAGGATACCCGGTTTCACAAAGCAAATTAGAAAATAGAAATAAATTGGAAAGTTGATCTAGCTGAATCCGTAAAAAATATCCCTAACAAGCACTGTGTACATTTAGTTACATTTTGTATGCTACAATTTGTAACATTATTAAAAAAATGTTTTACTCTCTCCCTCTCAATATATATATATATATATAGGCAAAGATTGGTGTATGTGCACTCCCACCAACGTCCAACAACTACCAGGGTGCTGTACGGTAAATGATAAAGAAGCAAAGAGAAGCACTCACTGGATTTTCATCAAAAAGTGACCAAAACTTTAATGTAGATTGTGACGTTTCGGGACAGCAACAGTCCCTTCCTCTGACAAACAAACACTGAACAAAAGCAGCCTTAAATAGGCTCCCAAATACACTCCCCTCAGGATCAGCCAATCCAGGCTGAATAATAAACACACCCATAAAGTGACCAATAAGAAAACATGATACAAAATTGTGTATGTGACTGTTATAACATAATCGACAAAAATGCTTTAAAAACAAATCCCCTTTGGGTCCCAATGCTGGTGGTCAAACCCCCTATCTGAAAGAAACATCCTATATAGTTGTCAATCGACTGAATTAATGAAATAAGTCATAAAATCATCTATTGTAATATAACCAATCAAACATTGGATTGCAAACTTGTATTGCGATAGGCTCCAATACGTCATTCCTGCTGTTACTAATCCGCCCCTTGTTGTCAGGGACGCAATCACCGACACATCTATAATCAAAGAAAGGAACACTGTTACTGGTCCGCCCCTTCTTCCTAGGGACGCGATCACAAGCATAACTATAACCCACAAAGAAACACTCATCTCAATACACAGTAGCGCATATCCTGCTACATTAATTATTACCTGCGCTTATATAGATAATATGTAGCCGATCGCCCTGTAAGAGAGCAATTTAAAATGTCAACAAAAATTATCCAATGGTAGAATGCCATGTCAGAAATTGGGCGTATATGCCTCAGAGTTAGATGTGCAGTGATCTAATACATCGTGATCAGAGCCATAATGGAAAATAAAACTAAAAATTGCAATCACCATGTTGTGAAATACATTAATATCAAAGCGTATTGCTCAAATCGTTCTACATGTCACGCCACAGCAATCGTATTATGGGATCACCATGAGTGAATTATCGGAGTATACATAAATCAAAAAAATCCAAAAAAATCAAAAACATCGTGCCCGCGAGTGTGTTTAACTAAACATATAAACATACAACATGATTTTACTTATAAGGCAACTCTTTAATAGCATCAGCAATCGTTTTATATATGTTTTACCATCTATAAAGAAGTGAGACAGAATTGGCCAATGGCTATGTGTCTAGCCCAAATGGGCGTGTGTTTAAAATATAATACCTAAAAGAGCCTATTGCTCAGACCCTTACAAGGATTGCCACTTATATTCCATAATGCAAACCCCGTGTATGAAAGATAATCTCCGTGTGTGAAAATTAAAGAAGGACTGTAAGTAATTTGGCATGTGTCTAAAGAGAGTGAAACTAAAATTATCACCTAAAAGTGCATAAACATACAAAACAATGCATAAAAACCTATTAACCCCAACATGTTTCTGTCCCCATCCCGGGTATCTAGCTACACCCCAAAGGGAAAGAAGGGGGGGGAGGTTATCATGTGGAACAAAAAGAGAACTATATCATAAAGGGCATGACCAGACAGCAGAGGGATCCAATAGGAATCGTGTAAGCACTCCATGGAGTGATACACCACACAAAAGATACATTTAAAATAAAACCATTAAAAACAAAAATTGGCGCATAGAGAACTGACAAAGAACAGATATTTCATATTGAAAAAATAATATCAAAAAGGGCTATTATCCAAGCAGATCTTAAAAATAACAAGGTATTTGAACAAGGTAATTATATTATAATGGTCTTTGCACCAAAGCTATTTAACCAAAAAACTGTATGGTGTCAGGCTATTTGCTTGGAATCTTATTTCCAAGGGAAGGAAGGCAAAAAAAATCATTAGTGAGAAAAATTGAAAAATATAGAAATAATAAAATATATATGTATGGGATCAAAATCCGATCCAAAAATAAGCAAAAGAATTTTTTTAGAAAAGGATCAAAAATTAGGTCTAAAATTGGATCGAATCAAAAAAGGCCCTGGTGATGGACTCATGGACTCTCATCAGTGTAACCGCCGGATATCATGGACTCTCACAGAGGCTTAGATTCTCATAGGGACTCCTAAAGAATCATAAAAAACAAAAATCAAAAATCAAAAAACATCAAAAAACAAAAATCCAAAAACATAGTTCACAGGAAACATTGCCATCCAGTGTGGGTATTGAGTCCTCTGGGGTATATAGTCCCCAATTCATAAATCCATCTTGATTCCTTGCGTAATAGAAGATTACCCCTATTTCCTCCTCTTCTAGGGATTGGCACATGGTCAATGAGTCTAAATCTCAAATCATTGACTGAATGTCCCGCCTCCAAAAAATGTCTCGCCACCGGTTGATCCGCCTTGCCATTTCGTATTGCTAGTCTAATGCTGGATCTATGATTGGCCATCCTGGTTTTGGCGTCATCTGTCGTCTTACCAACATAGAACTTCCCACACGGGCAATTTAATAAATACACCACAAATTTCGTGGTGCAAGTGAGGAAATATCTGATGTTATAAGTTTTGTTACTTTCTGGATGATGGAAATGGGAACCAGTAAGCATCCCACTGCAGGTCACACAGCTGATACATCGATAACAACCCTTTTTCTTTGTTTTTAACCACGTTTGTGATCCGCCATCAGGGTTAATGTCGGCCTTTACCAAAATATCTCTAAGGTTTTTGCCCCGTCTGAAACCTATTCTTGGTGGTTTCCAATCTTTGAATGGTAAAGTGTTGTCAGCTTCTATTAATTTCCATTCTTCTTTGACCATCCTAGTTAGTGGTACTACTTCAGGGGAATATGTGGTCACAAAAGTAAGTTGATTGGTGTTATCAGGCGGTTTAATAACTGCTGTGTCTCCAGTGTTTAATGCTTGAGTTTTCATATCCCGTAACTCTTTTGGTTTGTATCCCCTTTGGATAAAGCGTTTTGTCATCTCATGTAGTTGTTGTTCACATGTTGTTTCATCCGTGTTGTTCCTGATTACACGTTGGTATTGAGCCTTAGGGATGTTACGGATAAGGCTAGGTTGGTGGCAGCTCTTCGCATGTAATAGTGAATTGCGGTCAGTTTCTTTGCGGAATAACGTTGTTCCCAGTCTATCTTCCACTTTGAACACTCTCACGTCCAAGTAGTCCACAGTGTTGTTGCTAACAGTGTGTGTGAATTTAATAGGACTTGCCAATGAATTTAGATAATTGATCCATTCCAGTAGATTGTTCTCACTCTCACTCCATATTAAGAACAGGTCGTCGATGTAGCGACAATAATGTCTGATGCGATTGTCCTCAAAAACCTTCATCAGGACTGACTCATATTGAGCCATGAACAAATTGGCAAAAGATGGGGCCACATTCGACCCCATCGCTGTTCCCGAAATTTGTTTGTAGAATGTAGTATCAAACAAAAAATAGTTCTCAGTTAGGCATAGAGTGAGCAAGCCAATAAGTACTTCTTCAGAGGGACCGATATAGACTGCTTTTCTTAGAGTCTGTGTGACTGCCATAATGCCTTCATGTTGGGGGATTACGGTGTATAGGCTTGACACGTCTAAGGTGACCAATAAATCTTGGTCAGTGATGTTCTTCAAATTGGTTATCTTAGTGATGAAATCCTGGGAGTCCTGTATATAGGATGGTGTTGATTTAACGAGAGGTTGTAAATAAAAGTCCACGAACTGGGCTAGAGGCTGAAGTAGAGACCCTCTAGCCGAGACAATAGGTCTCCCCGGTGGTTGTTTTGCATTTTTATGAACCTTGGGT